>NW_027202440.1:227500-234174 GCF_024711535.1 Dipodomys merriami
TCAGCTGGGAGTTTGGGATTGGAATTACCTTTATTTCACTTTCTTGGGAAAGCATCGCCAGAACTTCTAGATGTTCTTGAAGTTCATCAAAGGGTAGCTTACAATGAGTTTTCTTGTCTGTTTCCATGGCTACCTCATTGGAGGTCCTTAGCTCTTCTTTTTCCTTGGCCTCTTACTCTAAAACCTAAAAAGAGATGGAAGCATAGATACAGCAAATAATAAGAGCTCAAGGGAAAGTTTTTAAGAGTGGAGAGAAGCAAAGCTAAGTTCCAGTATAAAGTACTACCCTTCATTCTTGAACAGCAAATCAAATTCACTAAGGATCAGGAGCTGCATAGAAAAAAAAAAGAAGCTAAACAAAATTTGATGCTAGACAGCAGCACCTAAGGAGCCAAATGCATTTCCAAAAGTGGTTTCAACAGTAATCTAATAAGTAATCTTGATAGCCCTCAGGATTTTGTACTGCACTGACAGAGGCGACTGCAGAAAGAAAAGAGCTGACTGTTTGTCTAAGCATTAGACAAACCCATAAAAAAAATCCAGCCCATAAAAAATGCCTTAATTTTATAATGCATTGATAATTCTTTACAAGAAAACACACTAACGGAGTCCCAAGGTAACAAAGGGAAAAATTCAAATTAAAAAAAAAAAGCCACAAACAACAGAAAACAGCAATTAAACCAGTAAAGGTAACAGTACCTGAGACAGTGCAGAATTCCAGTTCATCAAACCCTTAGTCATTTTAAATACAGGACTCCGTTCTGCTATTACATCCATTGTCTTCTTCCCAATGAATTCTAAGGCATCTAAACCCCCGCTAATAATGTCCTTTCCCTAGATAGCAACATCAATGTCAGTACTACAATACTGGGAAAATACATTTGCATGTATTGTGGGGGGTTTGTGGCAGTCCAGGGACTTAAAACTCAGGGCCTAGGTGATGTCTATGAGCTTTTTTCCTCAAGGATAGTACTCTACCACTTGTGCAACAACTCCACTTCCTGCTTTGTTTGCTGGTTCATTAGAGAGAAGAGTCTTGCAGATTTTCCTGCTTGGGCTGTCTTTGAACCACAACCCCAGATCTCAACTTCCTGAAGAGCTAGGTTTACAAGCATGAACCACCAGTGCCCAACCATTTATGTTTCAATTCTTTAAGAGTGACTTACAATACTAAGTACTGGGAAGAATGTGGAACAGCAAGGGAAATAATTACACACTGCATGTGGAAACATAGTAGATTCTCCTCTTTGGAAAACTGCTGGCCAGTATCTACTATGCTACATATGTACAGTGGTTCATCAGAAGACAGCTTAATGGTACAGTGCTTGCCTAGCATGCATGAATCCCTGAGAACAATTCCTCATTACAACAGGAAATAGCACTGTGACTCAAGTGGTAGAGTGATAGCCTTGAGCAAAAGAAGCTCAGTGACAGTGCCTGGGCCCTGAGTTCAAGCCCCAGTATTGGCCAAAAAAAGACATAAACAAAAATATTCAGAGCAGCAGTATTTGTGATAGCTATAACATGGAAACTATTTTAGTGCTTAACAACTGTGGGATAAATAAAATATGACATAGTGACAAAATGGAATACCACATCCAAAATACAACATGGTCAAATGATACAAAAATGTTGTGGAAGAAGCTAGATACAAAATGTACTATAAGTATGTAAAGTATAAAAGCAAACAAAATTATTCTAAGATAAATGTCAGGACTATAGTTATCTTCCTAGAAGGGGCATACTATCTCTTAAAGATTCTGAACAAGTTCACATTATGAAAATTCACTGTTTTAATTTTCAGTATGAAAATTAAGAAAAAAATATAAAGCATAAAGCTAAAGTATAACTAAATATTGTAGTGCATGCCTATAATGCCAATACTCCAGATACTAAGGTATGAGTATTGTGAGTCTGAGGCGAGCCTAAGCTACATTCATATCCATTCATGGATGCTCAGGCTACACAGTGAAAAGAATAAAAAGAGAATCCAAAGACACAGTGTATGCCTGTCATCACAGCTCCTTACAAAGTAGAGGCAGAATTGTAGTCCAAAGCCAGCACAAGCAAAACCGATGATCAGATCCAAAAACAAACTATCTATTTCTGCTTTCTAGTTGCCATGGTATGATTGATTCTGCTTTGCCATGCCCTCCCTGACATTTTGAACTGACATCTCTGAGAACATAGATCAAAATAAATAACTACTCCCTCTAGATAGATAGATAGATAGATAGATAGATAGATAGATAGATAGATAGATAGATAGATAGATAGATAGATAGATAGATAGATAGATAGATAGATAGATAGATAGACACATAGATAGGTAGATAGATAGAGGCATGCAGAAGAAAGGATTAAGGATGTGGCTCAAGTGGTACTTCATATTGCCAAAAGAAAAAAAGAAAGGTTAAAATAGCCAGGCAATGGTGGTCCGCTGACTTGTGCCTGCAATATTAGCTTCTCAGCTACTCTGAAGACTGAGAGCTGAAGATCACATTCGAAGCCACCCAGGCAGGAAAGTCCATGAGATTCTTATTTCCAAATTACTTCTCAAAAAAATTAGGAAATAGTGCTGCTAGCCTTAAGTACAGAAAGGGTCAGGGACAACACTCAAGTCCTGAATTCAAGCCCCAGGACTGGCAAAAGAAAAAAAAAGTATTGATCTGCACATAGTAAACATTTTTCTAAACAAGGGGAAACTATAGTCAGAAACAGATCAATGGATGGCAAATGCTGTGAACAGACAGAAAGGTGTGGCTACAAACTGGCATGAAGGAACTCCCTCAGATAATGAAAATATTCTTATATCTCAGTGAGCCATACAAATACAGAAAATATTCTGTATCTGTGCATCACAATATACTGTGATTATACAGTATAAACATAACCATTATTTCTCAACACAAAGTCATATTGCAGAAAAAAGTTTTACTGTATGAAAATTATAGCTCAACTTTGTCCTAAAAGACTATGCTGATTCTTAGTATGGGAATCAATATACATTACAAAGATGAGTATGTTTCAAGAATAATTAGTTCTGTTTGCCTTTAAAAATCTTATACTAGATCAACTAGTACACCAAGTAATTTAACTATATTATATCAAACACTCTATTATGGAGAGAACTTTTGCTTTCAAGTTCTACACTTGCCTTCCTATACAGCAACTAGAAAACCAGACAAAATAGAAGAAAGAACTATTTTTAGATACTACACAAAAGACAAAAAAAAACCCACTTTGGTCCAGGAGAAAAGAGAAACAAAGTCAGCCCCACAGCTGGGCTTTCTGCCTAGAGAAAAGTTCCAAACCCCAACACACAGAGGAGAACCTACAGACAACAGAACACTCACAGGCAATGTAAGTCAGGGATAAAGTCTGGCATCAAGGAAGGCTGAAGCAGCTACTACTTTAAAGTCAAAAAACTTCAGAGGATACAGCTATATAAGTAAAATGTTCCAAGAATCTACAGATGTGTTGATTTGTCTTTATCTGAGTAATGCACTGTTCAAACACTAGGTAACATCACACAGTTGGGAGAAGAAGTAGCATAAGTAGTAAGCAACACAATCCCCATAGCTCAAGCTATGCTGAAACATCTGGTTTTTTAAACAACCAAAGTGAACAGATTTCACTGAAAACCTGAGGAATAAGAGTGAATTCAGAGGAATCAGGGCGCAGCAGTAAAGATAAACTAGTCCTTAAGACTGAAGGCTAAAAGACATACAATAGAAGAAACAAAGCTTCTTCAACTACTGGTGTTGGGAAAAGTGGGCGGCCACATGCAGAAGACTAAAAGTGGACCCCAGCCTACCACCATGCACCAACATCAACTCAAAATGGATTAAAGATCTTAACATTAAACCTGAATCTCTGAAACTACTGCAGGACAGAGTAGGAGAGACACTTGAACTTATAGGCACAGGAAGAAACTTCCTGAACAGAGTCCCAGAGTCACAACAAATTGGGAGAGTGACTCGACAAATGGAACTACATTCAAATAAAAAGCTTCTGCACAGCTAAAGCTATCGCAACCAAGCTAAAAAGACAACCAACTAATTGGGAAAAATATTTACCAGCAATATATCAAACAAGGGGTTAATATCCAGTATATACAGGGAACTCAAGAAACTAATCCCAGGGGAAGGGGAAAAACAAGTCGTTTAAATGAGGATACAGGTGGGCCCATTGCAACAATGAGAAGTACAACTTGTTATGTAAAAATGAACTTTACAACTTTGGGGGTGGCAGGGAGGATTAGGTGAGGGGGCCAGAGGGAGGATGGAAAGGGATGGGAAGGGGAAACAAAGGAGAAGGCTACAATGCTTGATAAGAAATGTACTCATTATCTTGCCCATGTAATTGTAACCCCTCTGTACAGTATTTTCACAATAAAAAATAAATTAAAAAAAAGAAACTAATCCCTCCCAAACCTAACAAACCAATTACTAAATGGGCAAGTGAACTAAAGAGAGACTTCTCAGATGAAGAGATAAAAATGGCAAAGAAACACATGAGGGAATGTTCACCGTCCCTGGTTGTGAAGGAAATGCAAATAATGACAACCCTGAGATACCACCTTACCCCAGTCAGAATGTCCCACATCCACAAGTCAGGCAATGACAAATGCTAGAGGCGATGCGGAGAAAGAGGAACCCTATTACACTGCTAGTGGGAATGTACACTTATGCAACCACTTTGGAAAGCAATCTGGAGGGTCCTCAGAAAGCTAAATATTGACCTCCATTATGACCCAGTCATACCACTTCCAGGCATCTATCCTGAACAACAGGAACCAGTATACAAGACAGATGCACCTCCAGTTTATTGCAGCACTGTTCACAATAGCTAGGATATGGAAACAACTCAGATGTCCCACCACAGATGAATGGATCCAAAAATTGTGGTATCTATACACAATGGAATATTATGTAGCCATTAGAAATGACAAAATAATGACATTTGCAGGGAAATGGATGGAGCTAGAAGAAAGCATGTTGAGTGAGGTAAGCCTAAAGCAAAGAGACAAATGGTATATGGTCTCCCTGATAAGTGGATGTTAAATCCAAAATGTTAGGTGATACAACAAAATTAACAAGACTTAAGAAACAAAGAACTTCATCTCGTCAAACCACTACTAAATAACTCCATGCTGCTGATCACATGTATGGTATATATGTGTACACCAGAGGGGAACCAGGAAGATGACACAGAACTAGAGGGAATCAGGGGAAAACATACAACAGCAGGACCCATCATCTGCACAGGACATTGACCAAAATGAACTAAGCAACTTAATGACAGCTATGTGAGGGAGGGAACAAATGGGAAAGAGGGAACAGCTGATGCTATGCAAAACAAAAGAAATGTACATACCACCCAATGTCGAAGAAATAACTATCACAAAGTTCATAGAACTCATAAATGTTATGACCATAATAGACAATTTGCTCCAGGAAAGTTAGAATGTGTTTGTGACTTTAACAGCATCACTATCCCACAATACTGTGAAATTCGGGAAATTATGTAATCAATCACAATAAAAAATAAAAAATTAAAAAAAGATTGAAGGCCACACTAGACTCCCTCTAAACAAGCCTAACAGAGAAGGAAATGGTGACACTGTCCAAAAAGAAATGTACTCTTAGCAAGGCACCAGTGGCTCACACCTGTAATCCTAGCTACTCAGGAAGCTGAGATCCGAGGATTGTGCTTCAAAGCCAGCCCTGGCATCAAAGTCTGTGAGACTCTTATCTCCAATAAACCATCAGAAAACTAGAAGTGGCATTGTGGCTCAAGTAGTAGAGCACTAACTAGCCTTGAGCTCTAGAGGTGAGAGGCAGCGTCCAGGCCCAGAGTTCATGTCCATGACTGATAAAAAAGAAATGTATTCTTTACCCAACTTCTATAACTGTAACCAGTATCTTTTAATAACAGTTAAAAAGTTTTTAAGTATCAATCTGAATTGGGAAAGCAGGACAGGGTGACTGTTGACTCATGCCTATGGTCCTAGCTACTCTGGGCTGAGATCTAAAGATCACAATGGAAAGCCACCAGGGCAGAAGAGTCTGTGAGACTTTCATCTCCATTTATTTATCCCGCAAAAACCAGAGGCAGGGTTCAAATGCCATCTGTGGAGGAGGGAGACAAGGTAGACTGTGAAGACAGAATTCAAGCTCCAGTGCCAGAACATACACATTAAAAAAGAAAGAGGCCGGGCACTGGTAGCTCACAACCATAATCCTAGCTACTCAGCCTTGAGCAAAAAGGTCAGGAACAGCGCCCAGGCCCTGACTTCAAGCTCCAGGAACACTAACACACACACACACACACACACACACACACACACACACACACACACACACACACACACAGATAGCAGAAGACAACATCCTTAAAGGAACATGACAAAATTGCAAAAAAGATGACCAAGTGATTTCATTGGTATGTTTTATCTCAAACTTCTAAAAAAAAACCATCGCCAGTATACTTTCCTTCACAGTGAAATTAATGCTTAGAAATTTTAGAAGATGAGAAAGACGTTAGGATAAAAAAGCCACCCATTCTATTCTGGTACACTTAATATTCAACTAAAATCTAAGTCCATAAAACTTCCACTGAGTAGTGGGAGTTCTCTACTCATGAGACACAAGTAAACACAACCTAAATTC
>NW_027202441.1:0-234052 GCF_024711535.1 Dipodomys merriami
AGCAACAGCAGCTCTCGCAGCTCTCTCTTCTCCTCCATCTTCTGGGAGAGCCGGCACATATGCTTGGCTTTCTCCAAACACAGCTCATCCAGGACTAACATGTGCTCTTTACACACCATGAAGGACTCCTCTATGGTGCAAATGTGTGCTAACAGCTGGCTGCACCAATGGTGGAGTTAATCCGCTGGACTATGGAAATCCACCTCATCATGCAGGTCATGGACTCAACAGGTTTTCCTCTCGGATGCCCACGTGTCCCACTTCCAATCCTCATGCCTGCTGTGGAAACAGCTCATGGGGCGGGAGGCTTGTGGCTCCACCTCTATCTTGCACTGAGTTGCTGTGTTGGCAGGGCGCCTGCAGTGGGGCTGCCACTCCTGCAGCAAGAGTTTCCCCCTGTGGATCTCAGCCTCTGAGAGTGCTCGCAGAGCCATGTCACTCTAGGTTTGGAGCATGTCTCCATCTTCTGTGATGGTCATGTTGGGAGAAGTCACCTCCTTAACTTTTGCTTCTCCAGGGCTCACAGCTTCCTCTCCCCAGGGAAAGCCAGGAAGCTCAGCTGGGCCTGCAGGCTCTCCTCCTGTGGTCTGGTCACTTCCAGGCACTTAAAAGTGTCCTGCCACTTTGGGGGCACCACCTGGTCCCCCAGTTGGTTGGGTCCTGCACTTGCTTCAGTTGCTCCAGCAGCTGGATCTGCCTCTACAGGGTCTATTGCAGGGACTCCTCAGAGTTCAGCCACTCATTGGAGGCAATGTGTTGCTCACAGTTGGCTCTGAGCTCCTGCAGCTGGGCCAGGGACTGCTCCTGCCACTCCTGCAACTCCCAAGCTGCTTGGCTTTCTCTCTCTCTCTCAGCCACCTCTTTACATTCGTCTATCTTCTCCTCTGAGTGGACTAGCTATTTCCACAGATGTTTCTTCACCTGCTGCTCTGAGTCCAGGATGCTGGTGAGCTCCTCCTTCTCACCGCTTACCCTGTGGAGAGCATCCCACAGCAGAGCCAGCTGTTCCTCTTGCTATGGGTTGCACACACATGTGCATCGTGTGGTCTCGAGGATCTCCTGACAATCCTTGCCCTTTTCCTCCAGTCTCTGTAGTTGCTCCTGCTGCTCCGCATTCTGGAGACAGAGCCTCTGGTTTTCCTTGACCTGGATGTGAAGTTGTTTCTCCAGGTTTTTCAACTCAATTTGCTTGTGGTAGGCCTGGGCCTGCAACTGCGGCTCAGCCTGAGATGGCTCTGCCAGCTTCATCCTCAGTTCCCCCAGTTCATTCTCTAGGTCCAGCACCTGCCTCATCCTTCACTCCTCCTTTATCAGTTGGTTCACCTGGTCGGTGAGCCAAGGAAGCTCCGCCTTCCATGCAGAACTGTCAATGCTCAGGTCCTCCGTGAAGGTGTCTCTCTCCAGATTTGCTTAGTTCACCATCCAGCTCAGGTAGCCCAATAATCTCGTCAGTACCCACACCCCACCAGCACTTGTTGGAACTTGCAGATTCTGTATTTCCTGTTACTCTTCTGTGTCCAGAGCACTTCCAGCTTCTCGTGAAATTCTGTGTTCACTTGCTCCAGGTCATCGAAACTTCTGGTCTTTTCCTCAAGCTGAAGTGTCACATCTTTCAGCTATTTGAAGAACATTTCTATCAACTTGGCAAAAACTCAACAGAGAAATCGCAGATCTAAACACCTGCATAGATGAAATAGATTTAATAGACATCTATCAAATATTTCACCCAGAAACATCAGAATACACGGTTTTCTCAGCAACACATGGAACATTTTCCAAAATAGATCACATTTTAGGCCACAAAGCAAACTTGTCCAAATTCAGAAAGATTGAAGTCATTCCTTGCATTCTTTCAGACCACAATGGAATAAAATTAGAGCTCAACACCAAAAGCCATCAAAGAATGTCCTGTAACACATGGAGGTTGAACAACACACTGCTGAATCACGAGTGGGTCATGGAAGAGATTAGAAAGAAAATGCAAAAGTTCATGATATTCAACAAAAATGATCACACAAATTATCACCTCATCTGGGACACATCAAAGGCAGTACTCAGAGTCAAGTTTAGAGCTCTGCGTTCCTACATCAACAAATTGGAGAGATCTGAAATCAACAATTTAATGAGATATGTGAGCCTCATTGAAAAAGAGCAGCAAGAAAAACCGCAATCCAGTTGATGGAAAGAAATAACTAAAATTAAATCAGAATTAAATGAATTAGTATCCAAATAAACCATAGAAAGAATCAACAAAACCGAGTTGGTTCTTAGAAAAAATTAACAAAATTAACAGACCCTTAGCAAATCTTATCAGTAAAAGAAGAGAACACACACAAATGAATAAACTCAGAGATGAGAATGGGTACATCAGCACAGAAACAACCAAGATTCAAAACATTATAAGGGAATACTTCTCAAAACTTTATGCTAATAAGTTTGAGAACTTAGCAGAAATGGACCTTTTCCTAGCAAATACTGACATGCCAAAACTAAACCAAGATGAGTCAAACCATTTTAACAGGCCCATAGGAAGCATTGAAATAGAAACAGAAATAAGACACCTCCCATCTAAGAAAAGCCCAGGAACAGATGGATTAACAGCAGAATTCTACAAGGCATTAAAAGCAGAGCTCACACCAATACTCCTCCAACTCTTCAATGAAATTGAAAGAGAAAGTTCACTACCGAACTCATTCTATGAAGCTATCATAACCCTCATCCAAAACCAGGCAGGAACTCATCAAAGAAAGAGAAGTATAGACTCATTTCATTCATGAAAAACTTCTCAACAAAATTTTTGCCAATCGACTTCAACAATTTATCCAAAAAATCATAAACCATGATCAAACAGGATTATTTCAGGGATGCAAAACTGGTTCAATATACGGAAATCAAATTCATCACATCATATAATTCATCACATCAACAGGAGCAGGGATAAGAACCACATGGTTATCTCAATAGATGCAGAAAAAGCATTTGACAAGATTCAACACCCCTTTATAATGAAAGTTATGGAAAAATTAGGAATTCATGAAACATTCCTCAATACAATAAAGGCTGTATATGACAAACCTACAGCTAGCATTTTACTTAATGGTGAAAAACTAAGGCCATTTTCTCTTAACTCAGGAATGAGACAAGGTTGTCCACTCTCTCCACTTCTCTTCAATCTAGTATTAGAATGCCTAGCTGCAGCAATAAGACAAGATGCAAACATAAAGAGGATCCAAATAGGGAAAGAAGAAGTAAAACGCTACCTCATTGCAGATGACATGATCTTGTATTTAAAGAATGCCACAGACCCCATTCCCAAATTACTCCAGCTGATTCAAAACTAACCCTCAAAAATCAATGGCTTTTCTGTATGCCAACAATGAGAAAAGTGTGGCTGAAATTAGGAAAGCAACTCCATTCATAATAGCCACTCAAAATTAAAATGCTTAGGAATTAACTTAACCAAGAAGTGAAGGACCTCTACAATGAAAATTTTAAAAACCTGAAAAAGGAAATCAAAACAGAACTTCAAAATTTCAAAAATTCCCATGGTCCTGGATTGGGAAGATCAACATCGTGAAAATGGCAATACTTCCCAAGGCTATCTGCAAATTCAATGTGATACCTATCAATATTCCAACCTCATTCTTCAAGGAAATAGAAGATGCAATACAAAAATTCATATGGAATAATTAAAGACCCCAAATGGCAAAAACAATTCTCAACAGAAAGAACAGTGCTGGAGGCATACCAATGCCAAATTTCAAACTCTACTACGAAGCCATAGAAATCAAAACAGCTTGGTACTTGCACAAGAACAGAACTCAAGACCAATGGAATAGAATTGAAAACCCAGAAATGAATGCACAGACCTGTGGCCATCTAATCTTTGATAAGGGAGCTCAAAAAATATAATGGAAGAAGATATCCTCTTCAGTAAATGGTGCCGGCAAAATTGGTTAACTACTTGTAGAAAACTAAAGCTAGGTCCTTATATATCACCCTGCACCAGAATCAATTCCAAATGGATCAAAGACTTCAGAGTCAAAGCAGACACTCTGAAAACATTACAGGATAGAATAGGAGAAACCCTAGGTCTCCTTGGCACAGGGCGAAATTTTCTTAATAAAGACCCAGAAACACAACAAATCAAAGCAAGTTTGGACAAATGTGGTCGCATGAAATTGCAGATCTTCCGCATAGCAAAGGACATAGCAATCAAGATTAATAGGAAGCCCACTCATTGTGAGAAGATCTTCACTAGCCATACACCCGACAAGGGTCTCATATCTAAAATGTACCTGGAACTCAAAAACTTAAATCCCCCAATAACAAATCTTGAAAAAACAACTGCCCAATAAATAAGTGGGCTAAAGACTTAAAGAGAAACTTCTCTGAAGAGGAAAGAAGGATGTCCAATAAACACATGAAGAAATGCTCAACCTCCCTTGACATAAAAGAAATGCAAATCAAAAAAACATTGAGATACCACCTTACCACAGTTAGAATGGCAGTAATCAAGAACTCTAATAACAACAGATGCTGGAGGGGATGTGGACAGAAGGGAATCTTACTGCATTGTTGTTGGGTTTGTGAACATGTTCAAGCACTTTGGAAAGTAGTATGGATTTTCCTCAAAAGACACATAGAACTCACCTATGACCCAGCAATCCCACTTTGGGGCATGTACCCAAATGTTCAAAACAAGACCACACTAAAGCTACCAGCACAGCTACGTTTATTGCTGCATTATTTACCATAGCTATGATATGGAATCAGCCCAGATGCCCCTCAGTTGATGAATAGATCAATAAAATGTGTTACATATGCACAATGTAATTCTATGCCTCTATCAGACAGAATGACAGTGCCCCATTTGTTAGGAAATATATTAAGTGAAGTAAGTCAAGCCCAAAGAAGCATAGGTCCCATGGTTTCTCTTATCTGCAATAATAAGTATATATCTGAGTCAAGCAGAAAAGGTCAGATAAGTTGATGTTAGGGAAATGAACTCTAAGATATGTATTCAAATGTTTTTTTTTCTTTCATGCTATTGTTTCTAACACATTTATAAGATTATTTCTTTGTTGCTTTGTATGTCCCTTCCCACGGTATAACCCCTGATTTCACTGTATTTGATATCCGTGTACTTTGTGGAGGGGAAAGAAAAAAGAAATCGTTCAAATACGGATATAGGTGGACCCACTGCAACAATGAGATGCACAAGTCCTTTTGTTGAAAACATACTTAACAATGATGGTGCAGGGGGAGGATTTGGTGGAGTGGCAGGGGGGACGATGGGAAAGTATGGGAAGGGGAAACAAAGGAGGAGGCTACAATGCTTGATAAGAAATGTACTCATTATTTTGCCGATGCAATTGTAACCCCTGTGCACAGTATTTTCACAATAAAAATATTATACAGCAAAAAATTAATAATATAGGACATTTACTCATTTTTCATTAATACTTTTTAGTGTTGAAACATGATAATTAAATGGAAGCACTGTCATGGTCTTCACATGTTTAGAGTCTCTCCCAAGTATGAGCTTTGTCTTCTGTGTCTTCAGACACCTTCCTATAGAGATTTCTTTAAATGATTTATACTCAGATGCAAATTGAGGGATAAAATTGTAAGGGTGGGGCTAGAAATGTGGCTTAGTGGTAGAGAACTAGCTCAGCATGCATGAATGCCTGGATTTGAATCCTCAGTGCCACACACAAAGGAAAAGCCAGAAACTGTGGATTGGCTCAAGTGGTAGGGTGCCAGCCTTGAGAAAAAGATGTGGGGAAACCTGGTACATTTGTTAGAGTTACACCAGGGTTAGGCTTTTCTCATCCTCTTCAAACAATGACTAATTAACCTTCCTCTCTCAGGTGAAGGGAGACTCAGGCTATCTTTAGGTTAACAATAGAGAGCCAATATATTGGGGGAGAGGGGAGGAACAGAATACAAAAACCCTGCTTTCTGATCTTAGCAAGTGGGTTTTTGATTCTCTGTCAGATTTGAAGGCCCTTCTTCTACTCTGCCAGTCCATTCTCCTTCCTTCATTCTCCATATAATTAATTCAAATACTCAGTCCAAGGATAGGCAGGGCCCTTTCTCTACTATCTCCAAGCACCTGACTTAGAACCTGGCTCTTCCCTCTTGGCTTTGGTGTCTTCAGCTGCCTGAGAAGTGGGACCGAGACAGTCTTCCTGCTCTGTGTTTGTGTGAAGGCGATGCTGGGTCCCGGCAAACTGCAGAAGACCTCATGACTGGGACTTGTTCCCTTCTCTCTCATGAATTCCAAGACCATATTCATCTATCTATCTATCTATCTATCTATCTATCTATCTATCTATCTATCTATCTATCTATCTATCTATCTATCTATCTATCTATCTATCTATCTATCTATCTATCTATCTATCTATCTATCTATCTATCTATCTATCTATCTATCTATCTATCTATCCATCCATCTCTCTACCTACATACCTACCTACCTAGCTAGCTATCTCTTTGCCAGTTCTTGAGTTGATCTCAAGGCCTGGGCACTGTCTCTAGCACTGCGCTACTTGAGTCACAGCATGAATATTTGTGTTTTGTGTGTGAGAGGTACTGAGGAATCAAACCCAGGGCTTCTTGCATGCTAGGCAAGCACTCTCTCACTAATCCACATTCCCAGCCCCCTCATCTTTTCCTTAGTGGAAGTTTTTACATAAGTATGCCACCATCTTACAACTCCAAGTTTAATTTTCTGAATATTTCAATGAAACCTAACCTTCTCTTACCCTACCTGATTTGTGACTATACCGGCATTGGCCTCATAATGAAATATAAATAAAGGCTGCTGAGAGTTTAAGTGCATCATATAAGGACACAAGCCTGGAACCCTAGAAGAGAAAATCGATGGGCGTGAAATGAAGAGAATGATGTGGTATGTGCAACAAGCATATCTGAAAAATCAATCAGTAAATAAAAGCAGAAGCATTGCATGTGATCTGTTTGCCCTCAGGGAGGTAATATACACACATAAGTAGTTAGAGCACTGATACATAACATGACATTCTCTTTTTTAATTTTTATGGCCATCCCAGGGCCTAAAGTCAAGGCCTCATGTATTCCTCAGATGTTTTGCTCAAGGCTGAGGCTATACCACCGCCACAGCTCCACTTCCAGCCATCTGGTCATTAATTGGATATAAGTACCACCCAGGCTTGCCTGGTCTGGCCTGTATTTCCTGCTCGGCTGTCTCAAAGCTGAAGCTCTACTATCTGGGACACTGCTCCACTTTTAGTTTAGTGGAGATAAGAATCTCACAGACTTTTCTGCTTGGGATGGCTTTGGATGGCGATCTCCTGAAGATATTTCAAGCACCTTTCCTTAGGGATTCGCCAAGGAGCCACTCTACACAAAACCTTAGTCTAAATCTCGGGAAGTACTAGAGAAAAACAGAAACATGAAGATGTTTCTAGTGTATTATAGATATTTAAGATTGGAGACACATAACACTCATAACTATTACATCATTTTATAGGCAAAAGGACCAATGAAGACAATAGGAGAATCACTGCAGCTTTTGGTCCTCTTATCCAGAGACAGTAAATTCACTGCCGCTCAAAGCTAAGTGACAGAGCTGGCATGAACTGTGGACCTTAGCTCCCAAATCCTGACACTCATTTCTCACTTTTGGCTTCTAACCTGTTACCAGAGAGGAAGATGAGGATAGCGAATCCTTCTCAGAAAAAGCAGCTATAAAGAACATTGGGTAGTTTACTTATAAATTCAAACCATTGGAATGACCCTGTGAAGAAGTCAGATTGTCCAGATTAAAAATTGAAGAAGAAAAGAAAGGCAGGTGCCACTTCTGCTGACTATAATCCCAGCTCCTCAGATGGATGAGATGTAGAGATTATCAGTTTGAATCCAGCCCAGGCAGGAAAGTCCTTGACATGCTTATTTCTAAGAAATCACAGAAAAAACCCAGAAGTGGGACTGTGATTCAAGGGTAATGAGCTACCCTGGAGCAAAAGGAGCACAGGGACAACCCCTAGGCTCATAGTTCAACCCCAGGACATGCCCCACCAAAAGATCCTGTTCCTCCAAGTCTTTGTGTATGTATGGATGAATTCCTATAGGGGAATCTCCAGAGTAGCTGTTGTGAATGGCACCAAGCTAGGAAATTTGTTTTCAATACAATGATTTTATAGCACAGAGATGGCTTTCATGACAATGTATGTTCTGGGGCTCCCCTCACGGGGCCCAGTGTAGCTTGAGGGTTTCTCTGCACCCCAGGCCTGTTGGAAGAAGCCTTTCACATTGTCTAAACAGGCAGGCTAAAGGGCTCACTCCTGTACAGCTATGTAACAAACAATTCCATCCAGGCCAATTAGTGTGGATGAGTGTGGGCAGGCTCTGAAGGTAAGGAGAAAAAGGCCTCTTTGTACTCCAAGCTCTCTCTCACCCCAGTGCTCTGATTTGACAGGAAGCCTTCATCTGTGTCACCTCCCATGGCAGGCCAAGTTCCCTGCACTTATTCTGTATTTGTGAGGCTATGTTCTGGTGTTCATATACAATGCTAAATGTAATTCAGGAGTCCTTCAGGAACACAACTAGGGCAATGAACTTAAGGAAATGTTTCATTGCAGATGATGATGAGCCTATGATACCTCTCCTAGGTTTCTTGAAGCTTGGGAAATCCAAGCACATGTCAGATATCAAAATACTTCCTGTCATATGGGGCTGGTGAAGCTCATCTGGTTTTGAAACCTTTGACATCTCCTACTTGACATCTCTCGTGGTTGGCTAGGTTTGATTGTGAACACAGGGCTTGGGGGCTGACCATGAGATCAAAGCAGAAGTCTAGTGCTTTACCATTTTGTGTCACAGCCTCACTTCTGCTTTGTGTGTGTGTGTGTGTGTGTGTGTGTGTGTGTGTGTGTGTGTGTGTGTGTGTGTGTGTGTGAATACATTAGTCCTGGAGTTTGAACTCAGGACTTGAACACTGTACCTAGTTTCTCTTGTATAAGGATGGCCCTTGCCCACTTGAGACACAGAGCCAGTTCAGGCTTTTTCCTGGTAATGTGGTACTGAGAAATCAAGCCCAGGGTTTCATATATACAAAGCACTGTACCCCTAAGGCACATTCTCAGCCCTCTACTTCAGGTTTTTTAGTTTGTGTTTGTCTTTTTGTTGTTGTTGTTGTTGTTGGTTGTAGGAGTTGTATTCTGGGCCTGGGTGCTGTCCTTGAGTTCTTCAGCTAAAGTCTTGTGCCTTACCATTTGAGCCAGAGGCCACTTCAGGTTTTCTGGTGGTTCATTGGCACTAAATATCTCAAGGATTTTCTTGCCCAGGCTAGCTTTGAACCATGATCTTCAGATCTTATCCTCCTGAGTAGCTAGGATAACTGGTATGAGCCACAAGCACCCAGCTTCCACTTCAGTTTTCTTAGTGGTGAATTGGAGATATAATCTCATGGGACCTTTTTTGTTTGGAATAGTTTGGAACCCTGATCCTCAGATCTCAGCTTACTGAGAAGGCAGGATGATAGAACTCAGCTATCCACCCCTAGGCCATGGCACTCTGCTGCAAGGGGGTCCTAGGCTCCACGTGGTGGAGTGCTATCCATGAGCCCAAGAGGTAAGGGTCAGTGCTGAGGCTGCAATTTCAAGATTCATGTCTGAGAAAAAACAAAACGAAACATTTGTCTGCAGGAGAGAACTCACCCACTCTTTGGTAATACAAAATTTTGTCCCTGCTATGGGGACATATCTGAGCCTCAATATTCTTGTCTGCATAATCATCTCAATTGTAGAGCACTTACAAGGACCAGATTAAAGAATGCACCCTGTGAAGGACACAGTACATGACACTCTTTGAAGGATAAGCACACAGCAACACATGAAAGACTCAGCACACAGCACCCAATGCAGGACTCAGCACACTGTACCCTATGAAGGATTCAGGACATAGCTCTATTAAACAAGCTGTCATTAGAATTAGGGTGCTTTCATCAGTATCACCATTCTTTGAGGAACATTTCATAAACCATACAAGTTCAAATCTACTGGTGTAGTGGGGTAGTTTTTTGGGAGGATTACCAGTGGGGCTTGTACTCAATGCATGGGGATACTGTTCTAATACCATTTGCTCAAAGCTAGAGATCTACCACTTTGAGCCACATTTCCAGGAGTCTCAAAGACTTCCTGTCAGGGCTGGTTTTTAAAGCCCCCTAGCAGCCAGGATGACAGAGGTAAACCAGCAGCGTCTGTTTTCTTGGAGCTGGGTTGCAGCTGTTTACATCTGGCTAAGTCAGGTTAGGTGGCAGCTGTCAGCGCCAGACTCCTAGCTTGCTCTGTGGTGATGTATTTGAACTCCTGACCTTCTATACTTGCAGTTAGAACATTCTACCTTTTTTTGCAGCAGTCCTGGGCCTTTAGTAAGGGCTTAGACACTAACCCTAAGCATTTGTGCTCAAGGCTAGCACTCAATTGATTGAATGACAGCAGAACTTCTGGATTTTCTGTTTATGTGGAACTGAGGAATTGAACCCAGGGCTTCCTGCTTACTAGGAAAGCACTCAACTACCGAGCACCAGGAGTGAACTAGGTATAAATAGATAGAGATTGCTGTATATAAATATTATGTACACAAAAACAGAGATATCCCTATATTATTAACTTATAGATATTACTGCCAATTACTAGATATTAAATTATGTCTCCACTTAATGATGTGTTCCAGTAGAACAATTAATAAAGCATTAATTATAATTACTCAGTATCCTGTTATTATCATATGTGTACATATATACATACATATATTTACATATTTTATAGAATAAGACAGATATCTATATATAATTAAATTATGCATCATGTGTTACTACCAAATAATAGGTATTTAATTAGGACTCCATGCAATTTTTATTCTCTTAATGCTTAATAAAATATTAATAAAACTTAATACACATTCTATGATTATTGCATCTAATTTTATTTACAAAGATACACAAATTCAACCTTTCATCATTTGTTGTAGTGACAATTATTCCACCTATGACATCCTATTACATAGCATATAGATTTGCACCCGAATTATACATCCTACCTGACACCGAGCACTTTCAAAGAGAAAGAAAACGTGTCATTCTCGGCTTCTCACTCCAAGATTACATTTTTGGCAGTGCTGGGATCTAAACTCAGGGCCTAGAATTTCATGAATGGTTGATTTTCAGTGCAGCAGCCTCTAGCCAATTCAGCTGCCAGGCAGTTCCCAGGCCCTGAGATCGAGCCCTATATGCTGATGCCATATTGTGCTTAGTGTAGTTATTCATTTAATTTGTTGTTTTATTCATCTATTTACCATTTATTTTATTGACTGTTATTATACATGGAATATTTATTACATTTATTACAGAGGATACAGATTTGCCTATGTAAGAAACTTCACACCTGACACCCAGGAGTTTCACAAGAAAGGAAAATGTGTCACCATGGGCTTCTTACTCCAAGATTCAATTTTTGTGAGCGCTGGCATCTGAACTCACAGCCTACAAGGCTCAATAAATAAATGGGTGATTGTCAGCACGCCAGCCTGGTGCACACTGAGCTGACAAGTAGTTCCCATCACCTAAGATCGAGCCCGAGGAGTTGACAAAACAAGAACAGATTGACATGAAGATGGTAGTACACAAATAAAGATAGATCTTTATAGAGTGCCAGAGATATCTATACAATATTCAGTGATATATGCTACATTCCTACCAAATCTTAGGTATTTATTGTGCCTCCATGTAATTAATATTGTTCTCATCCTTAATGAATTATTAATTAAATCAATCACTGTCCTGGAATTATTGTGTCCATTTAATTAATAGTATTGTTTTAATGTGTCAAAAATATTCATTAAAATCCATTGGCCTCCTAAAATCACTCTAATTTTATAGTGGTATCATTCAGGAACAACTAATTCAACCTTGACATTCACAACCTTCCAATGGTATTGCTATGAATAGGAATGAGACCCTTAGGATCTCCCTCCATTGGTAGAGGTCAGGACCTGGCTTCAAACCCAGGGCCTATGTTCTTATGTTGACCTGTGGCTTCCCTGGAATCCCGCAAGCCTTCAGATATGCCAGGTTACCAACACTTTTCAGCCAGGTTATTCAAACCCAGAAAGGTCACCTTGCAAAGAAAGCAAATGTAAAACCTGCAGCTATCTACAAGTTGCTGTTTTTGTTTTTTGTTGTTTTTTTTTTGCCTGTGTCGTTTTATACTTTTTTCCTGTCAGCCTTTGGGGCCCAGGATCCAGGTTTGGCTGTGGGTCCAGTGGCTGCACCCTAGCCTAGAGTGATCGAAGCTGAGGCAGTTTTGCCACGACCTGAGTTCAAGACCTGTCCTTGACAAAATAAAAACATATAAACATACATACATACATACATATATACATACATACATACATACATACATACATACATACATACATACATACATACATACATACATACATATATTCATACATTAAAAATATTTTTATAATTTTGAGGCTTGGAATTCATGCCATTTTTTTCTGTCAGAACTGGGATTTGAACTCAGGGTCTGGGTAAATCTGCAGCATAGTGGGGGAAAGGGAAGCTCACCATGCTGGAAGTCAAGAAAGTCAGGCCTGTTTCCAGGGCCTGAATTAGTCCTAGCATTCATATACATTTTAAATCTATGGTTTATATTTACATGCACATGTTTACTGCATATTGCAGTTAGTGTAGTTATTCATTTTATTTTGTGTTTTATTTATTTATTATGTATTTTAGTTAGTATAATTACACATATAATAACATTTTTTACATCCTATTACAGAGGATATAGATTTGCCAATATATTATACATCATTCCTGAGACCCAGGATTTTCACCAATAAGGAAAATAAGTGAGACTGTTGGCTTCTTCCACCAGGATTAAGTTTTAAGCAGTTCTATGATTTGAACTCAGGGCCTAGAAGGCCCACTTCATGAATGGTCAATATTAGCCCACCAGTCTGATGCAAGTGAAGTTGTTGGGCTAATTTGAGGACCTGAGATCAAGCCCTAGGAGTGGCCAATATATAAACATATAGATGTGTAGATTGAAGTGTGTGTGTATTTACATATGTATATGCATCTATAAATGTATACAGAGACAGATAGGTATTTATGTAGATTATATTGTATAACTCTATATAAAGATTGATGTCTATATCTTATTTTTATATATTCTATTACTACAAATTATTTGGTCTAAAATTATGCCTCCATTAATTAATCACAATAGAAGACAATAAAGTATTAAATTAATCAATGGCCTGTATTTATTGCAGACAATCTTATACTAGAATGACTAGCTAATTGGTAATTCAATTAGGACATTTTAAACATTCTATTAGTGTTCCTTAACATAGGAATGATTATCTTAGGATCTTCAGCAGTGAGTAGGTGCCAGTCCCAGGATCCAACTCAGGGTCTAGGTGTGTGGGTTGGGCTCAGGCTTCAATGACAGCCCACCAGCCTTCAGCTATGCAAGGTCACGTTCAATTTTCAATTTTCAAGCTGAGTCACTGAGACCCAGGATGGTCAAGTGCAAAGGAAACAAAGGTAAAACGGTTGTGTAAAACTTCCTGGTTTTTTCCTTCTCTGTTTGTGTTGGTTTGATGGTTTTTTGCCAGTGCTGGGAGTTGAACTCGGGCCCTAGGATCCCTGGATCATCTGTGGGTGTAAAAGCTGCACCCTATCCTAGGGTAATCATGGTTTAAGACACAATAAAATGCTTCCTTGAGCAAACTCAGTTCAAGGAAAATGTCTAGGCTAACGTTCAAGCCTCAGGATCTGCCACACAAAAATAGAGCCAGTAATTCCATGTGTCTGTGTATGCATGCATGTATTTCTATTGGTGAACATCCAGTCTCTATGAAGAAAGGCACCCAGCTAGGAAATTTGCTTTTAATAGAATGATTTCATAGGCCAGAGAGTGCTTTCAAGACAGTGTATGTTCAGAGGCTCTCCTCACTGTTCCCAGTGAAGCCGAGGGTTACCCCAGGCTGCTGGAGGATATCTGCCTCATTGTTGGAACAGGCAGACAAAAAGCCTCACTCCTGTACTGCTGCGAAACAAACAATTCATCCAGGGGCAATTAATGAGGATGAATGTGGGTGGGCTCTGAAGTCCTGGAGAAAAAGGCCTCTTTGTAACTCAAGCTCTTTCTCTCCCAGTGCTCTCTTTTGACAGGAAACCTTCATTTGTTCCACCTCCCGTGGCAGGCCAAGTTCCCTGCACTTATCCTGTCTTTGTTAGACTATGTCCCTGTGTTGAAACAAATTGCTAAAATTAAATCAAGAGTCCTTCTGGCAGACAACTAGGGAGCTGAACCTAATGAAATGATTCATTATTGGCAATGGTGCATCCCTAGTTTTCCAGAAGCTTGCTAAATCTAAGTACATGTGTAATATCACAACATTTCTGGTCATCTAGGGCTGGTGAAGCTCATCAGGTTTTGAAAACTTTGACCTCTCCTAGTTGGGCCCTGGGTGGCTAGGTTTTGCGGTCGAACACAGGACCAGGGTGCTAATCATGAGCTCAGAGCAGAAGCACTTTCCTTAACCATTTGGAGTCACAGCTTCTCTTCTGTTATCTTCATGTGTGTGTGTGTGTGTGTTTGTGTGTGTGTGTGTGTGTGTGTGTGTGTGCCTACGCGCATAAAGCAGTCCTGGAGATTGAACTCAGGACCTGAGCACTATACCTGAGTTTCTCCTGTACGAAGATAGCACTCTCCCACTTGAGTCACAGAGACACTTCAGGCTTTTTTTCTAGGGATGTGGTACTGAGGATTCAAACACAGGGTTTCATATATGCAAAGCACTCTACCCCTACGACACATTCTCAGCACTCCATTTCAAGTTTCTTGCTTTCTTTTCTTGTAAGTTGGAGGAGTTGAAATCTGGGCCTGGGTGCTGTCTCTGAGCACTTCAGCTCAAGTCTAGCACTCTACCCCTTGAGCTACACACCCCTTCAGGCTTTCTGGTGGTTCACTGTAGATAACCATCTCAAGGAATTTCCTGCTCAGGCTGGTTTGGACCCTGATCCTCAGCTCTCTGCCTCCTGAGCAGCTAGGATGACAGGAGTGAGTCTGTGGCACCTGGCTTCCATTTCAAATTGCTAAATGGTGAGTAAGAGATAATAGTCTCATGGGACCTTTTGTGTCCGAGATAGTTTGAACCCAAATTGTCAGATCTCAGCTTCCTGAGTAGGCAGGATGACAGACCACAGCTACAGATGCTTAGGGTCCTTGACTCCACGTGATAGGTCACTAGCCATGAACCCAACAAGGAAAGGTCAGTGCCCTGCGTTCAATATTTATGACCAAGAAAACTTAACCAAACCGATTGTCAGTAGGAGACAAGTCACTAGATTTCAGTACTTACATAATTTTGGCCCTGACATGGGGACATATCTGAGCCTCAACTTTCTCATTTGCACAATCATCTTACTTGTGGAGCTTTTACAAGGACCAGATGAAAGAATGCACCCCATGAAGGACTCAGCACACAACAGCTCAAGAAGGACTCATCACATAGCTGTATCCCACAAGCTGTCATTAGAATTAGGGTGTTTTCATCAGTATTACCATTTTTCCAGAAACACGTCACAAACTGCACAAAGTTCACATCTAATGGTTGAAAGGGGTGGAGTTGTTTTAGGGGGGAGTTAGCCATGGGGATTGCACTCAAAGTTTGGGGCTACTGTCCTAAGACCTTTAGCTCAAGGCTAGAGCTCTAAAACTTTGAGCCACAGCTCAGTTTCACAGACTTCCTGCCAGGACTGGGTTCTAAAGCCACCAGTGTCAGATCTCATCCCTGGACTATCTTGGATGATAGGGGTGAGTGGCCAGCAGCATCTGATTCCATGGAGCTGGGTTGCAGCAGTTTACCTCTGGCTAAGTCAGATTAGATAGCAGCTGTCAGCACCAGACTCCCAGCTTGCTCTGTGATGAGATATTTGCAGTCCTATCCTTATATCTTTGCGGTCAGACCATTCTTTTATTTTTTTTTTTTATTTTTGGTGCCAGTCTTGGGTCTTGTGTAAGGGTCTAGACACAGTCTCTAAGCTTTTATGCTCAAAGCTAGTGCTCACTGCTTGAGCGACAGCACAAATTCCGGATTTTTCTGTGCATGTGGTAGCGAGGAATTGAACCCAGGGCTTTGTATGCACTAGGGGAGCAGGCTACCACTGAGCCCCAGGAGTGACAAGTGTATAAACAGATAAATGTGTAGATTGGTAGATAGATAGATAGATAGATAGATGTATATGTATAAACTAAGAGAGATGTCTATATTATGAAATTGCAAATACCATATTACTACTAATTATTGGCAACTAAATTATTCCTTCCTTTTTTAATTATCATGATTGAATACATAATAAAGTATTAATCGAAAATTATTCAATGTAGTATAATTGTGTAAAATTTTATAGTATGAAAACAATACACTACTAATTTAATTGTTACTTTTATAACATTCCATTTGTATGGATATATCATCAGAATGGGTTTCTCAGAACCTCCCACCATTCATTAGTGGAAGTCCCGGGATTAGACCTCCAGGCCCAAGTTGCTGGTTTTGGCTATGGCTTCCCTAATAGCCCCCCAAACATCAGCAATGCAAGGTCACGAGTAATGCAAAGGCACTTTCTGGGCCTTGTCATTTAGAACCAGGATGGTCACAATACAAAGGGGAAAAAAAGCAATATCAACTTGAACTTTATCCTTCACCTTGTTTTTTCCTTTTTTTCTTTTTTTTGCCGCCCCAATATTTGAACTTGGGTCCTAAAATCCCAGGGTTGATTGTGGGAGAGGTGCCAAGACCTAAGTTCAAGCCACGTGCTTGGCCGATAAATAAATAAATAATAAGAATAAGGCTCTGGCTTGGAATTTACACCAGTTTTCTAGCAGGCCTGGGATTTGAACTTGGGACCTGGTTAACTCTGTGACATTGTGGGTGAAGGGGAAGCTCACCGTCCTTGAAGACAAGAAATTAAGACCAGTTCCTAGAGCCTGAATTCAAGACTTAGCACTGAAAAAAATAATATTCGTATATGAGATCTATTTACATACATGAGTTTACTGCGTATGATGTTTATTACTCTTATTTATGTAGTATTATTACACGTATAACACTTCATTTATTACATCATATCACATAGATTATATTTGCATATGTATTATACATCGTACTGAGACCCAGGACATTCGCAGAGAAGGAAAAAAATGTGTCAAATTGTCTTCTTACTCCACAAATGAACTTTTGGCCATGCTGGGATTTGAACTCAGTGCCTACAATGCCCAATCCATAAATGGGGTCACATTCTTAACACACCAGCCTCCAGGAAACTGAGCTGCCAGGAAATTCTGTGGACCTTTGATCAAGCCACAGTAGTGCCCAATATATACATTTATAGATATGTATATGTGTATGTGTCTCTCTCTCAGTATAAAGATATATATATATATATACATACATATATATATATGCATATATATATATAAAGAAAGAGAGAGAGGGAATGTGAGGATATTAAATTATATATATATATATATACATATTATTACCAATTATTAGTTATTACATTATGCCACCATTTAATGAAGTATCATGGTTGAATACTTAAAAAAGCAATCATTAAAAGTTAGTTAATATCCGTCCATTAGGGGAATCATACCATGGTGCTAAAATGGAAGATATAAATCCAATAATATTTGTGTGGCATTCTAAAATAGAATCATGAATCAACTGCAAATTTAATTATTACTTTTATAACATTCCATTAGCATTCACATGAATAGGAATGAGTTTGTCAGGATCTCCCTCCATTTGTGGTTGGCAGTCCTAGCATTCGAACTCCAAGCCTGTGTAGTTTACTTTGAATGCAAACCATTGGAATGACTCCTTGAAGATTTCAGATTGTCACAACTAAAAAAAAAAAAAAAGAAGAAAAGAAATCCAGGTGTCAATGGCTCCTGCCTGGAATCCTAGCTCCTCAGGAGGCTGAGAATGTACAGAATGCCATTTTGAATTCAGCCAGGGCAGGAAAGTCGGTAACACTCTTATTTCTAACAGATCAATAGAAAAAAAAAAAAACATGAGGGGGATTGTGGCTCCAGTTTCAGAGTGCTACCCTTGAGCAAAATGAGCTCAGGGACAAGGCCTAGGCTCATAGTACAAACAGGGAACTTCCCCCCTCCCCAAAAAGGAGACAATCACTCTATGTCTCTGTGTATGGATGGATGATGTATGGATGATGGGTATTCAGCAGGTTGCCCATGCTCAGCCCACCCAACTTGGGCAAGCTGGGACAAGCCCTCAGAGTTCCTAGGCTGTAGGAGTCTTTGAAGGTTCTGTATCCATATTATCTATCCCTATGTACTATGTGAGCCTAGACCTCTAGGGCCTGGTGGCTCTCACTCATTCATCATTCCTCACTGCAGAGTCACAAACTGGTCCAAAATCTTGGCAAAGATATGAAATAGTCAGCGATTTCTATGCCAAATATGGTAAGCCAATAAATCCTACCATCATAACTCCTGTTACAAGTCAGCCTTGGGCTGCAAATGTGGATTAGCGGTAAAGTGGTTACCTAGCATGCATGAAGCCCTGGGTTCGATTCCTCAGAATTACAGAAACAGAAAAAGCCAAAAGTGTCACTGTGGCTAGCCTTGAGCAAAAGAAGCTAAGGAACATGCCCAGACCTGGGTTCAAGCCCGATGACCAGCAAAAAAAAAAAAAAAAAAAAAAAAAATGTGAGCCTGGTGAGACATATTCTTCTGGGTCTCAGGAGGGCCATGGTGAAAGGTAAGAGGTAGAGGGCAGCTGCTGTTGGCTCACCCCTGTAATCTCAGCTTTTCAGGAGGCTGAGATCTGAGGATCACAATTACAAGCAAGAAAGTCTTTATGAGACACTTTTCTCCAATTAAACACCCAAAAACCAGAAGTAGAGCTGTGGTTCAAGTAGTAGACTGCTGAACTTGAACAGAAAAGCTAACAGATAGCGTCCAGGCCATGAATTCAAACCCCAGAACTCACACACACACACACACACACACACACACACACACACACACACACACACACACACACACACACACACACACACACACACACCCCAAGATGGAGAATTTGCCAGTAAACCTGCACAAGTTCTACCTCTAGAGAGAGAAAAGAAGGAAAGATTTGCTCCAGGAGGTGATATAACCAGTGCCAAAATTCCACAGGAGTTCTAAGTCTTGGAACAGGACCGAGAGCCTCAGGCAGAAGGTACAGAATGGGCAAAGGTCCTGAGGTGTGGTGTAGAGCAGGTGGTGTGGGTGGAATGAAGGTTGTGTGGCTTCAGATAAGTCTTGCAGGACATTCAAGGCTGAGTCAAGGTTTGTTCTTGAGGGTGGAGTCCCAGAATGGGACCCAGGGGGAAGATTAGCTTTTCTTTTCACCATGGAGCCCACCCATTTCCTGTGGCTGGAAGCCTACTTTTAACAGCACCCTTAGGCCTCCTTTGCATTGAGGGAAAATGCCGGGATGAACACTTGCTTAAGAAAAGCTTCTGGGATGAGAAGGTATCTCAGTGGTAGAGCACTTGCCTTGCATGCCTGAGGCTCTGTGTTCGATTCCTCAGCACCACATAAACAAAAAGAATAAAACCAGAAGAGGTGTTGTGGCTCAAGTGTTAGAGCGCTAGTCTTGAGCTGAAGAGCTGAGGGATAGTGCCCAGGCCCGGAGTTCAGGCCCATGACCGGACCCACCCTGACCCCCCCCCCCAAAAAAAGAAGAAAAGCTTCTAACCCAAAGCCATCAGTGGCTCAACCCCTTAAATCTTAGCTACTCAGGAGACTGGGATCAGAGACCGCATACCAAAGCCAGCTCAGGGAAGGAAAGTTAGTGAAAATCTTCTTGCCAGTGAACTACTAAAAGCCAGAAATGGTGTTGTGGCTCAAGTGGTAGAGTGCCAGCTTTGAGGGAAAAAGTTAAGTGACTGGAGACCAGACCCTGAGTTCAAGGCCAATAATTGCATTTAAAAAAAAGCTTTCAGGAGCTCCTTGTCCACTGTGATGAATGGCCAGATTAGCTGGGTGTCGGTGGCTCATGCCTGTCCCCCTAGCTCCTCAGGAGGCTGAGATCTGAGGAGCATGAATCAAAGCCATCCCAGGCAGGAAAGTCCATGAGACTCTTATCTCCAAGGAAGCACAAGAAAACTGGAAGTGACGCTCTAGCTCAAGCAATAAGCTGAAGAGCTGAGGGGACTGCACCCAGGCCCAGAGTTCCAGTCCCATGACCAACTGCCCTTGCCTGCTTGGAACTCACTTTTTGGCTTTAGTCAGCCTACTTTCCTGTGGGCCCCCGAGTTTCTCCCAATGTCTAGGTGTCCTACAAGTTTTGAGAGCAGGCCATTTGGAGGCCTTTGCCTACAGAGTGGGCCACATTATCAGAAAAGTGTCTAGCCTTGGGGAACGGAGGTCATCGGCCAGGTCATCAGTGGCATCTGTCATGGGTGCAGTGTGGATCTGAGCAGTAAATCAACTTCTCAGACCACGGTTTGGGCCAAGGAGGGCCAGAAGCTGCAAGATGGCATTGCTGGTAACGCCTGCTCATGTGGTATCACAAGAGTGCAAATCTGTCAGGCACACCCCGAGAGGGTGTTGAGTTGGGCTCATGAAAGACTTGTGTGCTCACAAATCCGCAGGTAGCTGGCTGCTGCTTGTAGCAGTTGCTATCCCAGGAGTCCCAGGGCTCAGAGCCCTGCTTTCCGCACCAGTGCTCGGGGGCAGATGGTCTGCAAATCATTGACCTACTACAAAGGAGCATCCGTAGTGTCTTTTCCCTTGGCCCTGTGGCCCCGTGCATGGATGGAGCAGCAGGTTCCATCAAACTTACTGCCATGGCCATTCCCCTCAGCCCAAGAAGGACTTAGGGAGAAACCACTTGAACTGGTTTAAGAGTTTACTACTACTATGCCTCAGGACTGCCCCCAGTTCTGGTTGAGCTCATCATTACCACTTTATGTGTGTGCGTGCATCCTGGTATTAGGGCTTGAACTCAGGGCCCGGGCTCTGTCACTCATATTTTTCGTTCAAGGCTAGCACTCTACCACTTGAGTAACAGCTTTTCTTTCATCTTTTGGGTGGTTATTGGGAGAGGAGAGTCTCACACACTTTTCTTGCTGGGCTGCCTCTGAATGGCAATCCTCAGATCTCAGCCTTCTGAGTAGCTAGGAATATGAGAGCATGACTTATTAGCACCTGGCCACACTGTCCTTCTTGGCTAAAGACAGAGTGCCTCTCTCTCAGTCTAGCACCCATGTACAGTTACCCCTCTTACCCCAACCCTACTCCTCCAGGCTTCACAAGAATCATACCTTCCCCTGAAATAGGATCAAGTTTGAGCTTTTTGTTCCCCACACAGTCAGGGGCTGCAGGGAGTTGATGTGTACTGTAGTTCAAGTGGTAGAGCACCAACTTTGTACAAACCAGCCAAAGGATATCACCTAGGCTCTGAGTTCAAGCCGGTAACCTCACACATACACCCGCACACATGCAAACTCGCACGCACACACACACACACACACACACACACACACACACACAACACACACACACACACACACACACACACACACACACACACACACACACACAAATATCCTTAGCAGGGCCCAATGGCTCATACCAGCAATTCTAGCTACTTCAGAAGCTGAGCTCTTAGGATGACATCTTGAAGCCATCCCAGGCAATAAAATCCATGAGACTCTTCTCTCCATTAAACTACTAAAAAAGATGAAAGTTGGGCTGTGGTTCAAGTGGTAGAGTGTCAGCTTTGAGCAAAGGAAGCTCAGAGACTGTGGCTAGGCCCTGAATTCCAGCTCTAAGAATTTTTAAGACACCCTTTGCCCCCACTCCACCCCTAATCAGGCCATAAATCCAGATTTTGGTCACCGTGGATCTCACTTCCATTCCTGCTGCTTTCACAGAACTGCCACAAGTGGCCAGTGTGTGCCCAGCACTGGATTAAGAAGTGAACGTACAACAAGGGGGGCATAGCCAGGTCAAGGCTAATGTCCCAGAACATTTATGTATTGGCCATACTAGTCTCTAATCCCCCCAGTTTCCTGGACCTAGAATTTAAACTGTGAGCATCTGTATTCTGGGCATCCAGAATTGTCTAGAAGGACATGAGAGGCCAAGCTGGGGTGGGAAGATAGACTTTGCTGCTACAATGTACGTTGACATTTCCTAGACACCGATGGATACTTCCAAGCCACCTTGACCTCAAATCCCATGTAACCCCGGATCCTCTTTGCTTGGGCAGCCTTTTGTCAGCTATCAAGCTCGAGTTGGCCAGAGCCACCACAAACCCTCCTTCCCCCACTCCACTGCCAGCATGCAGGGAGGGATGTGAGCCAGAGGCTTAGCTGAGGAAAAGGACAGGATATCACATGACTAAGGTTCCTCCAGAGGCAGGGGACAACTTATGCCAGACTGCCCTGCTGATCCAGAATCCCCGGGAGGCGCCCAAAGATTTGGACAGGCCGGACTTGGGCCCTAAAGAAAAGTTGGAATCCAGGCCTCTGGCAATTTAGGAATCATTGTTGACCCTGATAAGGGGCTAAAGGGGAAGGTCAGTGTGGAGGAGGGGCAATATCCGAGGTCAGAAAGAGGCAGCTCAGGGAGGGGACAGAATAAGATGAGGGAAATACACACACACACACACACACACACACACACACACACACACACACGCACACAGGTAGCCCAAGGCCTCAGCAGTCCCTGAGCACCCTGACCATCCCACCCTCAAGAAGATGGCACTACTATCCTCAGACCAACTGTAGACAAAACTCAGGGCCTCTCACAAGTCTGGAGTGGCTCATAACATAGCTTGGCATTTCCTAAATGTACATACCACTATACAGAAATCTCAGCTACCTTATTTTTGGTTGTCAGTCATGGGGTTTGAACTCTAGGCCTGTGCACAGTCCCTCATCTCCTCAGCTAAAGGTGAGTGCTCTACCACTGGAGCCACAGTGCCACTTCTGGCTTTCTGGCAGTTCACTGGAGATAAAGTCTCACAGATTTTCCTGCCCAAGCTGGCTTTGAACCGCGATCCTCAGATCTCAGCCTCTACCATCCCACACCTGATACCATTCATCAAGTCCCTGCCTGCCACAGGCCACGACCTCTGGAGTTCTTGGTAAGGCACTGCCCACTATGCTGTGGCTTCACACTGGGACAAACCTGGGGAGTTCTTAGAAATGTCTGTACAGTGAGGCCAGCACCTGTTCTCCCAAACACAGCACCCCTACTACTTCACCATCTCTTACAAGCAAAGAAGGGGTGGCTTTCTTTCTTTCTTTCTTTCTTTCTTTCTTTCTTTCTTTCTTTCTTTCTTTCTTTCTTTCTTTCTTTTTCTTTCGTCCTTTCTTTCGTCCTTTCTTTCGTCCTTTCTTTCTTTCTTTCTTTCTTTCTTTCTTTCTTTCTTTCTTTCTTTCTTTCTTTTGTCCTTTCTTTCTTTCTTTCTTTCTTTCTTTCTTTCTTTCTTTCTTTCTTTCTTTCTTTCTTTCTTTCTTTCTTTTGTCCTTTCTTTCTTTCTTTCTTTCTTTCGTCCTTTCTTTCTTTCGTCCTTTCTTTCTTTCTTTCTTTCTTTCGTCCTTTCTTTCTTTCTTTCTTTCTTTCGTCCTTTCTTTCTTTCTTCCTTTCGTCCTTTCTTTCTTTCTTCCTTTCGTCCTCTCGTCCTTTTTTTCGTCCTTTCTTTCTTTTGGGTTGAGAGGCTTGAAATCAGGGCTTGGGTACTGTCTCTGATGTTTATTATTCCTCAAGGCCAGTGCATTACCACTTGAGCCACAGCTCCACTTCCAGTTGGGTTGGAGATGAGGCTCTCGTGGTACTTTCCTGCCTGGGCTGGGAAATGAGATCCTCTGGATCTCAGCCTCCCGAGGGGCCAGGATGATAGGCATGGGATGATAGGCATGAGCCACTGGCACACAGGTTATGGTGTCTCATTCTTCAGAATTTCCATTAGTCCTCCTCTAGACGCTACCACCTAGACACTCCTCTACCTCCCTCAGGGACAGCAAAGGGAGGCTGAGAATTTTGGTAGGGCCATAGGCTTTAAAGTGGCCCCTCCACATCACTAGCCCTCTCTAAGTTCCCATCTGCCTCCTCTGGATGGACTGGTCGTCCAAGGAAAATCAGACCCAGTAGGAGTTCTGGGGCCTGCCCAGTATCCCCCCACCCCACCCAACAGGTACCTGTGGATTTCTGGGGCCAGCTACTCCATGTCCTGGTGGAAGACGTTGGGAGGGTTGCTGATAACTGGGTCCAGGCGTGCCCAGGGAAGGAGGGTGTCCAGCTCCCCACTGTCAAAGAAGGAGACACAAAGCGTGGATGGATCTACTGAGTTTCAGGGCATAGCCATCCACATGTCACTAAGGTCCCTTGGAGAACTGTATCGGGACAGTCTCACACATCTATATTAAGACTCACACAACTGTACCGAGTCTCTCACCTGCAGCCCTGGCTGGAAATGAACATGCTCTGCTATGCTGTCCATCATCTGCAGCACCTTTGCTCTCTGTGTTTCCTGTCAGATCCTCCTTAAGCAGGACCCCCTTTTCAATTGCTGCCTCCAAGAAGCCCGTTCTGATCACCTTGGCAGAGCTGGCACATCTTCGCTCTGCAGGCTGCCGGCTTTGTCACACTCTGCCTTCTGGCCAGTGTGGGTTGAGAGTGCACAAACGGGCAGGCCTGGCTTCCACTACTGGATTTCTGAAGGCCCTGATACACCACCCAGGGACTGGTGTTTTATCACACTCTGTGAGAGGGCACTTGAAGCCCAGGCAGTCTGTGGTCATAAGACAGGGCCATTTCTTTGTGTCGGCTTGAACTGGAGGATCTGGGAGCAGACTCTCTGAGTTTTATTGCTCAAGGCTGGTGCTCTACCTCTTGAGCCACAGCTACACTTCTGGCTTTTTGGTGGTTCCATGGAGAGTAGAGTCTCACGGGCTTTTTAGCTTATGGCTGGGTTCAAATAGTGATCCTCAGATCTCAGCCTCCAGTAGGACAGGGATGAGCCTGAGCCCCAGGTGACAGGCACCAAATGCTTTTTTTTGCTCCTATTTATCTCCAGTCAACTAGCAAGCCCAAGTTAAAATAATCAGTTACTGGGGATCAAAATCCTCTCCTACGTCAGTTAATCCAAAGAGATAAAGTGTCTTTGGAAAAGGCTAGTCTGACTTGGCTAGGGGTATTTGTGTGTGTGTGTGTGTGTGTGTGTGTGTGTGTGTGTGTGTGTGTGTGTGTGTGTGTGTGTGTAAATGTCAGGGATACCTACCCTTATCTCTGTGGTGCCTCATCCTCCCAGCAGGGAGTACATAAAGGATCCTGACCCCAAGGAAGGTGGATGGGCATGGGTACTTAAGGTCATATCCAGGGGAATAATCCGAATTCTGTCTTGCAACCGAAGCCTGGACAGATAATGGAGAGAAGGAGAGGTTTAGGAGACCATCAAGGGAAGCTGCTTACCTTTGGCTAGAAGTACCAGCCAGCTAGAAGACTGAATCCATCTTTCTTGGTAGTCAGATAAAAGGTGGACACTGTTCATTTATTTTATTATGATTGTGTGATCCCTAGGGCTTGGATTCAGGGCCTGGGTGTTATCCCAGAGCTTCATTTGTTCAAGGCTCAGGCCCTACCACTTGAGCTACACCACCACATCTGGCTTTTTTCTGTGTGGGCTTGGGGGAGAGAGGTGGTTTATGAGAGATAAGAATCTCACGAACTTTTCTGCTCGGGCTGGCTTTGAGTCACGGCCATCAGCCCTCAGACTATTGAAGAGCCAGGATGATGGGTGGGAGCCACAAGCTCCTGACCGCCACCATACATTTATAATCCCTTAGGCCCAGGGCTGAGCCACCCCCACTGCACCTCCTTGTTGGGAGTAGGAAGCAGACATGAGGGGTTTGATACTTCAACAGCCTACCTATCTTTGAGCATTGTTCCAGGTCAGTCTGATGGTGGCTTCCTCCTTATCCACAGCAATGACTTGGCTCTGTCACAAGAACAAATGTCCCCCGGGAGGTGTCAGGTCTGGGGTCTTTCCTATGCACCCCACCCCCCTGACCGAAATGAGGGTCTTTCCTGCCCAAGCTGGCTTTGAGTTGAACCATGATTCTCAGATTTCCGCTCTTGAGTACTTAGGGTGATAGCCATGAGACACTGGCACCTGGCCAAAGATACTTTTCCAAGCCTGTCATACTATCCCCTCAGGAGACTGAGATCTGAGGACTGCAGTTGGATGCACCCTTCTCAGCAAAGTCCATGAGAATGATTATCTCTAATTAAAAACCCCAAAAAATTGGAAGTGGAGCTGTGGCTCAAATGGCAGAGTGCTAGCTTTGAGCATAACATAAGGGATGGGACCCAGGCCCTAGTTATAAACTTTTTCTATCATAGACCTACCCAAGAAAGGGAAGCAGGTGGGCACACAGGAGCTCAAAGCTCACACATAATACTCAAGACTCACAGAATTGACCCCATCCTGCTCTGATTCTCTAGATTCTATGTCCTAGATTATGTCAGTCTTAGATGGGACTGACCATGGACCAAGTCAGGACATTCAAGTACAATCTCTTACTGAGGATCCCATGACCTCATCAAGGACTCAAGTTCCCTCGACACTGGGCAGTCAGTTGAGGTCTAGTTATCCAGCCACAAGATATGGGATTGAACGGATATCTTGGCCAAGGGATGCAGACTGGAGGGCTGTAGGACCTTCTCTCTCAGGAAGGAGAAAAGGTCTATCCATCCCAGGAATGTTCCTGAGTTGTGAGTATCCTCAATGAAACAACCTTGCTCAGAGCTCAGTGCCTCTGGTTTTCCCACCAGCCTCTACCCAGCCCTTCCCCAGCTTCAGTCGGCCCTCTCTGAATCCCAGATCTGCCATCTAGACTAAAAGTTGAGCCAGCAAAGAACCCACCTCTATCTCTGAGAATGGCAGTCATGGGGCCCGACAGTCCCCTAGAGGAAGTCTTGGGGCAACACTGGTCTGATTCCCGCCCTCATTCTCTGGATGTCCTGTGCCAGTGGCAGGCTTACCTCTGTCTCTGGTCAAGGAATGAACACTGGGGGTGTCATCTTCAGATTGAGCCAGCAAAAGTCCCAGTCCCCAAGGATGTACCACACAGGCATCCAGCAGTGGATGACAGCCATCTGGTCAATGGTGAAACCAAAGTGCCAGGACTTTTAACAGCCATGTGGCTGGGTCGAAGTCTCTATCCCTGATGGTCTAAGTTGTTAGGTGAGGTCATGTCTCCAATGACCTGACACACCTGACCTGGGATCGTCCTCCATCTTCATCTTCTTACTTATCCCTTGCCATCCCCCTCTTCACACTCCCTCAGCCTATACCTCCCTATCTATTGGACAATTTCTTCTTGTATGACTAGAAAATAAACTCGGTGGGCCAGGGGAGACTGAAATTTGGTGACACACCCTGAGCCCTAGGGTCTACCCAAGGCCATTTCCCTCTGCAGTCGGCGACCACACAGCTCCTGGATGTCATGAAGTTGCTAAGGCGTCAGTGGCTTGGTCCTACATACTGGCTTTAGGGTCTGAAACTGTCCCCACAGAGATTGTGAATGGTTGGCTTCCTTGATCCAAAGACTCCAAACCAAGGCTTGCATGTTCCGTTCTTCCTTACTTTCCTCCTTTTTTTTCCTCCATCATTCCCTCCTCTTTCTCTTTCCTTTCTTTGTGTCACTCCTGGACCTTGAACTCAGAGCCTGGGTGCTGTCCCTGAGCCTTTGTACTCAAGGCCAACAGTCTACAGCTTGAGCCACTCATCCACTTCTGGAGTTTGCTTTTTGGTAGTTTGTTGGTGATAAGAGTTTTACAGGCTTTTCTTTCTTGGACTTAAGCCTCAGTCCTCCCATCTCAGCCTCCTAAGTAGCTAAGATGACAGGTGTGAAGCACCAGCATCCATCTCAAACCAAGATTTCTTCATGTGCTCTGGAACCAGCACTGGAACCTTTCAGCGTCTATGACCGCCTGGACCTGGCACTCACTGTAACGGTTTGTTGGATAAATAAATGAGCATCTCTCTACGACAATATTACAGAAAACTCCCATCCAACTCAGGGAAGCATCCTGGGGGTGGAGGGGTTAGTGGGGGAGGTGTCAAAGCCTGAAGTAGCTCTTCCACAGTTCTCCCTCGTCCCTCATCCTGCCCTCCTGGTGCCACTGCACTTAACTCTTTTGGCTCTGAGGATGTGAGCCACGATGTACACGCTGGATTTTGGGGCTCTGCGATGTCTCTCTTCTCAAAAATCTTTGTCCAGCGGCTAACCCACAGGTTGGCACTCAATTCTGCCCTCAGGTGTGAATGAGGCAAGTGAGATGAAAGCCTGGCTCAAGGGGCCTCCTCTCCTCCTCCTGGGGCCAGACAGGATGGTCCACCACATCTGGCCCCCAATTTTCATGTTGCAGAGAAAGGATCCTTGAGGCATCCTGGTTCTCTGAATCTCCCAGATTCCAGTGCAGTGCTGGGAATAGTCTCTGCTCACAGCTGGCAGGCTGGGTATGGCGAGGTCACCATCTCTGCTCCCATGATGTCCTTGACTGTGGTGGTCACCCTAGAGAGAACCAGAGGAGAATCAGCAACTGCTGGAGGAAGGCAGTCAAAGCAGGATGTTCATGACAGGAGACGATCTGGCTTGGGAACTCTGCCTGTGCCGCTTTGAACATCATTGTTTGGCAGCTGAAATGGTCCATCTTATTTGACCCATAATCCCAGTCATTAGTAGTAATTGCCAGCTTAAAGAAAAAATCCTGGAAAAGCTGGCATTTCAGTTGCCACAATCAAACTTAAAGGTTTCCAAAGTCAGTGGTCCACTTTTCCTTCCAGACAGCCTACAGCAGGTTACAGAAACTGGCATTCAGCCAGCCCTAGCTAACTGCCATGGCCTGACACCATGCACGGTTCAGCAGGAGGAAGACACTTGCCTACCACTGCCCAGGTGGAAATGGCACAGGCAGGACACAGATGGGAGTCTGTAGGACTTCAGGGAGGACTGCCCACCGGTGCACTGCCCTAGGAGGAAATCCATGCCACCAGTGGGGGCCTGGAGCCCCCTGCCCAGTTGCCCATGGACACCGCCAAAGCCCTGGGTAAGGTTCCCCTCTCAACCTTGTTTGTGGTGAACCATCTCCTATGTCACACCATTCGCCACACACCAGACCTTCCTAGCTTCACATCTTCTGCCCTACTCCCCCCATATCATTCCCTAATTATGTTTGGCAGACACATTTCCAACCCTTGAATTAGCTCCAACTCTACACACCAGAGCAGGGTGTCTGGCTGTATGAGTGTGGCTGTGGTCACTCTTGCCTCACCAGCCTGAAGACAGAAGGACAGGTGTCCACTCTGGTCTGCGATTCACACAGACCTCCAAGGGGAGATGCACGCAGGCCCAGCAGCTACTGTGAGCTACAGGAAAGGGGAAGAGAGAGGTGGAAAGAGATGGAAAGGAATATCTACTGAAACCTTCCCCAAGCGATTCATGTAACAGTGAAGGAGAAAATAAAAATTGTGGCTGGGATCATACTTGGCATTGATGACAAAAGAACAATACACATACACACAAATAAAATGCTTTTGCTCTTTTTAGACATGGTGAGTTAAATATGTTTCCATTGTTCTCATCTCCCTGCTCTCCCACACACACACACACACACACACACACACACACACACACACACACACACACACACACACACACACAATCCAGACCTGTGACAGAAGACTGGTCTATGCAGCACCAGCAATTTGCTAACTGATTGCTCACCTGAGCACAGTCATGCTGTACAGGGTGAAAGATGATGTCTCTCCCTCCCTCCCTCCCTCCCTCTCTCTCTCATACACACACACACACACACACACACACACACACACACACACACAGAACAGTGCCTCTCCTGAGTTTGTCAGTTCCTCATCTGGGACAAAGTACAAGCTGGGGCATCGGGTTCCCTTGTCAGAACCAGGGGATCCCACCAAAGGGGAGCACCACTCTAATAACAAAGAACCACCCTGCCTCTCCCTTTCTCCAGGGTCAGAATCTTCCTCTTTGGAACAACAAACTTTAACTCCACATAAATCAAAACCCTAGGCCAGGATGCTGGATAAAGGAGTCCTGAGACAGGTGGCTCCTTAGAGCCAGGACAGATAACAAGCAGGGGTTCATGGTGCCCCCAAAGGAGTGTCTGACCTGGGGTAGGGGTGCTTTGGGGCAAAAGGATGGTGTCCTAAATGGACTTCCTACTTCCAGCTTAGATGCTTCTGGGTGACTTGGCGCATTCTTGGGGAGAATGAGGAGACCAGATGGACCAGGAGTACCAGCAGATTCTGGCAGAGCTGGGAAATGTGATCACCCTGTGAGAACTGATGGCAGCTGGGGTGGGGAGAATAGGTTGGGTGTGTGTGGGAGGAGGTGTGTTCCTCCCAGATATTCATCTATCTGACCCCCAGTATCCTCACCTCCTTAGTGGGCTCTTCTGGGACCCTCCTCAGGTGAAAGGGTGACCAAGCATATAGGACAAGTGCTCAAACAGCAAGGGGGTCTATCTTCTGCATCCAACACCCCCACCCCCTGAAAAAAGGAAAAGACCTGAGAAGGCAGGTTTGAAGATGCTGCTCCCCACCTCTGACTGAAGCCACCAGGTTCCCACCAAGGTGAGGAAGGGTGCAGATGGGTGGCTGTTTGGATCCATTACTCCAGGCCAGGAGCTCTCTGGGCCCCCTACATACCCAACCCTGCATCTCCCCGTTTCCTGGGACACTGGCCACTAGGGACATGAAAGGGATCGTTGGGTTGCCACCCATCCCCACTCCCCACCCCTGGGGTGCATATGTAGCAGAGCCAGGGTGTACTGTGGGATGCAGGGGAGGCACAGGTGGGACAGGAGAAGGGAGGTGGGAGGCACGGGTCTGGGTCCGCAGAATGGAGGATGCTCTGAGTGGGGGTCGAGGGGTTCTCTGGGCAATGGGGTCCCAGGATGTGGGGCCGCGGTAGGCAGTGGCTCCAGGTGTGGCAGGCCCGGAATCTAAGGACCAGGGACCTGGACCAGGTCACTGAGGCAAGCCTGCCAGGGGCGCGTTATCTCAGCTGGGCAACAGAGAGGCTCCCCGGGTCTAGACCGGCAGCGCCATTTTTGAAATACGGCACCTTGGGGAGGGCCACGGAGGGAGGGGCGGGATCTGAGGGTGCATGGTAGGGCAAGTGTGGTTCTCTACTCCCCTTCAGCTGCAGACAACTCAGGTCCCACCTCATCCACAGCCAGACCTGTTTAGGCGTTGCCGCCATTACTCCTGCAACTGCTGCCGCCAAGGCTGCCTCTTCGGCTGCTTCTTCCTCAGTGGCCTCCTCCTCTGTGGCCACTGCCACCACCATGATAATTGGAAACTTGGACTTGGGACAGACTATGGCCACCCCCCCACCATGGGGCTGCTTGAGGTGATGTGTCTGCTGTGCTAGCTCTGCATGCTCTGCACTCCCAGTCAGGACCTTCACTTCAATTGAGGCCTCAGCCAGCCACTGAAGCCACTTCCTCTCATGTATGTACTTACTCCTCTCTGCTCTCTCTCTCTCTCTCTCTGCTTCCCCTCCTCTTGCGGCCCACTTCGACACCTCTGCGCATGCATGCCTGCCATTGAGAGACCCTGGCCACTGCTACCACCACAGTGAGCCCTCTGGGCCCTGTCTCCTCCTCCCCTTGGCCCCACCCCCTCCTCTATTCAGCCCTGCCCCCTGCTCCCCTCAGCCCCGACCCCCTTGCCTACAAGAGCAGCCTTGACTGGGCCCTAAGGCTTCCAGGCCATGGGAATTGCAGCCTCACCTCAGCTCAGCTCTCCCGGCCAACCCTAACACATGCCCATGGAATCAAATCTCCCCTCAGCCCCACCATTGGAGGAGACTCTCCTCTATTCATATCCACTCCACACATCAAGCAAGTACACAGTGACCCCTGTGTGTGTGTATGTAGGTGTGTGTATGTGTGTGTGTGTGTGTGTGTGTGTGTGTGTGTGTGTGTGTGTGTGTGTAAGAGAGAGAGAGAGAGAGAGAGAAAGAGAGAGAAAGAGAGAGAGAGAGATTGTTGAGGATAACTATCTCAGAAAAAAGCACCCTTTGGGATGACTCAGCACACAGAACACTTCAAAATTCAGCACAGGGGCTGGGAAGGTGGCACAGTGGTAGAGCGCTTGCCTTGCATGCCTGAGGCTCTGGGTTTGATTCCTCAGCACTACATAAGCAAAAAGAAAAAAGCCGGAAGTGGCGCTGTGGCTCAAGTGGTAGAGTGCTAGCCTTGAGCTGAAGAGCTGAGGGACAGCGCCCAGGCCCAGAGTTCAGGCCCCACAACCGAACCCCCCCAAAAAAAAACAACAAAAAAAGCACAAAGCACCTTATATAAAGGACTCAGCACAGTGCGCCCTTTGAAGGACTTAGCATATAATAACCTTTGGGATAACTCAACATACTCCCTTTGAAGGAGGAAGTCCATAGCACGCAGTGTATAGGACTCAGTTCATGGCATACTTTGAAAAACTCAGCATGTAGCACTCTTTACCAGGACTCAGCACATAGCACCCTGTGTTAAGGCTCCATACACACCACTCTTTGAAAGGCTGAGTATGTAGCACTCTGTGTAAAACATTGAGTGCACAGTGCCCTTTACAAAACTCAGCACATAGCAGAGTTTTGAAGGACTCAGCACATACCACCCGGTGGAAGGGCTCAGCACACAGCACCATTTGAAGGACAGTACGGAGCACCCTATATAAAGGACTCGGCACACAGCACCCACAAAACTCACCTCATCCCACTCTTCTCAAGGTTGTAGCACATTGCACCCATTGGGATGACTCAGCATACAGCCCCCTTTGAAGGACTCAGCAAAAGTACTCTGTGTAAAGGACTCGGCCCACAGCACCCATTGAAAAATTCACCTGTCCCTTCCTTCTCAAGGGCTCAGCACATAGCACCATTTGGGATGAATTAGCACTCTGCACCTTTTGAAGGACTCAGCATAAAGTACATTGTGTAATGGACTCAGCACACAACACCCTTTGAAAAACCCAGCACAACCCACTCTTCTCAAGGACTGAGAACATAGCACCCTTTGGGATGACTCAGCACACAGCATGCTTTTTGAGGACTCAGCACAAAACCCCCACGCGGGAAGGACCCAGAAAACAGCACCCTGTGAAGGACTCAGCACATAGCTGTATGTCACAAGTTCAGCTGTCATTAGAATTAGGGTGCTTTCTTCTGTATCACCATTCTTCAGAAACACTTCACAAAAATCCTACTAGTTCACCTTTAGCTAACCTATGTTTTATGGGGGAGGGTCAGCTGGGGGTCTTGAACTCATAGCGTGGGGGTCCTGTCCCTGAGCTCTTTGGTTCAATGTTAGAGCTCAACCACTTTGAGATATGGCTCCAATTTTGTTTATTTTGGGGGGCTTGTGCTTTGACAGGCCTTACAGTGATCAGGAAGGCCAAGTTGGGGTGTCCATGGCCTGGAGCTGACCTCTCCCTTCCTTGTTCTCCTGGAAGCCGGGCCTCCTGGAACTCTCTTGGCCTAAGATGGAACAGATCAGCTCTGGAATCAGCATTCAGGGTGGACAAAAGTCAGTTTGGCCCTGGTCACTTCCCCCAATTGAACTCTAGATGACAATAGTCCCCCACGATGGCAGGGGGTCACATGTCCCGCATCTGGATACAAGGGGGCAGGAGTCAACAAACATAGGGTTTGTACCTGTGAGTTGAGTTTACTCTTGCTCTCCTGGGGCCCCCATCATGCTTCGATGCCACACTTGACAGGAATGTACTTGAGAGTCTTACTTATAATTAACCATCAAAAAGCAAGTGGGGCTGTGGCTCAAGTAGAAGAGCAATAGCCTTGAGCAAGAAAACTCAGGGATAGAACCTAGGCCCTCAGTTCACACACACACACACACACACACACACACACATACACATACACACACACACACAGACACACACACAGACACACACACACACACACACACACACACACACACACACCACATGCGTGCAAAATCAGAGATTTCTACAGTGCAATCTTTGGGTATTCTTTACCTTTACCCCACTAAGCCTGGTGGCTGTTGACCTAGGTGTTTGATGCATCCAACACCACCTGGCATCTTTAATTTTGCTGAACAGAATGGCTACAAGGTCAGCCTTCCCCCATCCCAGCTCCTTGACTGGGTCAAGGTCTATCCAGGCCCTTTGGGGCTCTTTTTACACAATCGCCAAGATGCCTTCAAAACGCATCACATGCTGGGCAATGGTGGCACATGCTTGTCATCCTAGCTACTCTGTAAGCTGAGATCTAGAGGACCACGGTTCAAAGCCATCTTGGGCAGGAAAGTATGTGAGACTCTTATCCTTGATAATCCATCAGAAAACAAGAAGTGGCACTGTGATTCAAGTGGTGTAGTGCTAGCTATGAGAAAAAGAGCTCAGGGACAGTGGCTAGGCCCTGAGTTCAAGCCCCAGGACAGGAAGAACATATCTTTGTTGGAGGCTTGTTTTCCCTTTGAAAGCAATTCATTCTCTGTGATAAGCATAACATGGGCCTCTTCCCTGGCCATTAGATGGTCCATTAGATGTCCCTTGAATACGGGCCACCTCCCGGTAGCCTCTGCCCTACCCGACCAGCAGTTTACCCTTCCCATCACCTGGCAGATGGAGGCCTGAGAGAAGGCCACCTGGCCACCTACTTGTGGTGGCTGATGAGGCTTTTGAGAGTCAGTATGTCACATAGAGAGTCATCATCTGCATCATTCTACAGAAGAAAGGGAGGGAGTACTCGCCTGAGCCTGTGAGCTGTGGGTGATCTGCAAATGTGGCTTCTGTGGCAGGATGTGCTCCATGGGGGAGTACTCTATGGGGTAGGATACCCCGACCTGTCTTTTGGCAGTTTCCACACTGCTTTGAAGTGGCAATTCTTCAAAACCTTTCTGTTCTCCCTCATTTTGACCACCACGGAGCCTGAGGTTTCTGAAACAGTGGTGGTGGCGGGGGACTGATTCAGCCTGTGCCGGCATCTGGTGCCTGCTGTCCATGCCTTCCCCTGAGAGGAACCACAGCGGCTCCCACAGCTCTCTCCTCTTCATCTTCTTCTGGGACAGCCAGCTCATATGCTCAGTTTTCTCCTGACACAGCTCATCCAGGACAAACATCTGATCTTTACACGCCACGAGGGAGTCCTCGATGGTGCGGATGTGTGCCAACAGCTGGCTGCATCGATGGTGGAGCTCATCCACTGCACTCTGGAAGTCCACCTAAACAGGCAGGTCGTGGACAAAGCAGAGTTTCTTCTCGGATGCCCACGTGTCCTGCTTCCCATCCCCACATATGCTTTGGTGCCAGCTCGCTGCCAGTTGGACTGGGCACCCACAGTGGGCCTGCCACTCTTGGTGCAGGAGTTTCCCCCTGTGGATTTCAGCCATGGAGAACACCCTCAGATCCACGGCCCTCTCGGTTTGGGGGATGTCTCCCTCCTCTGCGATGGTCACGTCTGGAGGAGTTGCCTCCTCACCTTTTGCTTTTCCAGGGCTCTCAACTTCCCCTTCCCTAGGGAAGCTCAGCTGGGCCTACATGCACTCCTCCTGTGGTCTGTTCACTTCCAGGCACTTGAGGGTATCCTGCCAATTTGGGGGCACCACCTCGTCCCGACAGTTGGTGGGGCCTGCACTTGCTTCAGCTGCTCCAGCAGCTGGGTCTGCCTCTCTAGGTGCTGCTGCAGGGCCTCCTTCTCAGAGCTCAGCTGCTCATTGGAGGTGATGTGCAGCTCACAGGTGGTTCTGAGCTACTGCAGCTGGGCTAGGGACTGCTCCTGCTGCTCCTGCAGCTCCCAAGTTGCTTGGCTCTCTCTCTCAGCCACCTCTTTCCATTCCTCTATCTTCTCCTCCCTGTGATCCTGCTGTTCCCACAGATGTTTCTACACCTGCTGCTCTGAGTCCAAGATGCTGGCTACCTTCTCCTTCTCACTGCTCACCATGTGGAGAGTGTCCCGCAGCAGGGCCAGCTGTTCTTCCATCTGTCCGTTGCACACATACACATCATGGGATCTTGCAGACCTCGTGCTGTTCCTTGGCCTTCTCCAGTCTCCACGGTTGCTTCTGCTGCTCCATGTTCTGGAAATGGAGCCTTTGGTTTTCGTGGACCTGGATGTGAAATTGTTCCTCCAGATTTTCAACTCCATCTGCGTGCAGTAGGCCTGGGCTTGCACCTGCTGCTTGGCCGGAGATGGTTCTGAAGGGGGCCATGTCTCTGCCAGCTTCCTTCTCAGTTCCCTCAGCTCCTTCTCTAGGTCAAACACCTGCCTTGCCCCTCGAGTCTTCTCCTTTGTCTGTTGGTTCAACCACTGGGTCAGCCGCCAGGGCTCCTCCTTCTGCACAGACCTCTCAATGCTCAGGTCTTCTGTGAAGGTGTCTCTCTCTAGATTCGCTGCAGTCACCATTCAGCTCAGGTTATCAAGTAGTCTCTTTAGTACCTCACGCCCCACCAGCGCTTGTCGGAACTTGCAGATTCTGCTTGTCATGTTGCTCCACCATGTCCAGAGTGCTTTTAGCTTCTCCTGCAACTGAGTGTTCACTTGCTCCAAGTCATTGAAGCTTCTGATCTTTTCCTTGAGCTGAAGGGTCACATCATTCAGCTGGTCGAAGAACATTTTGGTCTCATTCTGTGAGCAATGACCACAGAAGCCGCCATCTCCAGCTCTCCCATGTGCTGCTCTGCGGTCTGCAGGCAGCTGGTCAGAGCTTCATGCTCCCTTTCTCTGTCATCGGTCACCTGCTGCACGCTGGCTGGTGAACATTGTAAATCACTTTCTGCCCAAACCAACCTCTGTATGGGTGCCTTGTGGATCTCTAACTCCCTTTTCATTGCTGCGTGCAGTTGGGCTATCTTCTCCTCTCTTACTCCCGTTCATCCTTCAGGTCTGTCTTTTCCTGATTCAGTGGTTGGATCTTGGCACAGAGCGCCTCTTTTCTTCTTTTGCTGGGATCCAGGGTGGGCACCACATGTCAGTACAACTCTGTAGATCCTTGTTGTTAGCAGGACCATTGGCAGTCTGGACCCTGGTGGCTGTGGCTGTGTCCAAAGCCCAGGGAGGCTCATGGTCAGCATCCCATTTGGCTGGACTCTTCTTTGAATCACACTCCCCATTGGCGTTTGTCTCGGGGATCTTTCACTTTTTCATGTTCTCAGTTTTCTTCAATGTTGCAGATCTGTTGGGAAGATTCTTATGCCAGTGTTCTTGAGGCAATTTCTTGCCCGCAGCTCTCTCATGGAGTCCTGTTGTTTCAGACATCTGAGCTCTGGGACAGGAAAGATAGGCTGGCCCCTTTCCCAAGGTCTGGGAAATCCTCTATTCACCTACTCACTGTCTAGGACATCAATTTTCTACTCTACTCCAATGTGGCCTCGAGTATCTTGCTTACCACTCAGCCACCTCTACCTTCCTCAAGTGTTAGTAGTGGTTTCAACCACCTGTGGGAATCCAGATGTTACTGGGCAGCATGGAATGTGGGCGTGGCCACCATTCTTGTTTCCCATTGGTCAGAAATAACCATGAAAAAAATGAGGGTGTGGATGGAATCCTGTGAGGCAGGCAGAATGGGCAAAGTCAAGATAACAGCACCCCTTTGACATGAAACTCTGTCCAGTACAGTTGGGGACAAGAGGGTGACCTGCTTTAGCTGGATGGCTGCAAAGATTGGTGTGTATGTCTGTTTGTTGCCAGTCCCTGACCTTGAACTCAGTATCTGGGCACAGTCCTTGAGCTGCATTTGCTCAAGGCTGGCCCTCAACTAGTGAAGCCACATGGCTCTAATTCTGGTTTGTTTGCACTGAAGTTGGACAGGGGTCTCAAGGACTTTCCTGCTTAGGGTGACTTTGACCACGAACCTCTTATCACAGCCTTGTAAGTATCAAGAAGGACTGCTGAGAGCCATTGATTCCTGCATAATCATTGGTCTTGCTGATGTTCTTGGTCAGACTGGTGATTTCCTTATCCTTGGATTTAAGTGGTGAGAGCCGGAGCCCACATCCTGGTCCTGACACCTCCAAATGACAGGTGATCCTAAAAAACTCATTTCTATCCATATGAATACCAATGGCATGTGATATATGTGATTGAATGGGCAATTCTTGAATGATTCTAGGATAAAATTATATACAATTATATTATAGGACACTGATCAATTTTAATTAACACTTTATGAAGCATTTAAACAATCACATTCCTTAAATGGAGGCAGAATGAAATAACTAAGAATTAGACATCACATAGTATACAGCTGCCATTTTTCCTGTCAGGACTGGGATCGGAACTCATGGTCTGGGTAACTCTTTTGTACTGTGTGGAAAGGGAAGCTCACCTCCTTGAAGTGATGAAATTCAAGTCTGTTCCTTAGACCTGAAATTGATCCCCAGCACTAGAAATCATCCTATTCATGTACATTTTAAATGTTTGGTTTATATTCATATACATAGGTTGACTCCATATAGCGTTCAGTGTATTCATTTTTATTTTTTGTTTTATTCATGTATTGGCAATTTATTTTATTGACTATTATGGCACATAGAACATTAGTTCCATAGGATATAGGTCTGTATATATGTTCCACTTCATACCTGACTCCCAGGACTTTCACAAAAAAAGAAAATGTTTGTCATCATCAGCTTCTTACTCCATGATTCATTTTTTGGGAGTCCTGGCATCTGAACTCATGGCCTACAGGGCCCAATTCATAAATGGGTGAGTGTCAACATGCCATCCTGGGGCAAATTGAGCTGACAGGCAGTTCCAAGGACCTTAGATCGAGCCCCAGGGTTAGACATAATAAGAACAGAGTGACACCCAGTTGGTAGTATGCTAATAAATATGTCTTTATAGAGTGCCAGACATGTCTACACATTATTCAGTTATGTAGACTACCTTCCTACAAATTCTTGTGTATTTATTATCCCTCCATTAATTAATGTTATTGTTTTCATCCTTAATAAATGATTAAGTAAATCAGTGTCCTGAAATTATTTTGTCTCTGTAAGAAATAGTATTCTTTTAATGTTTCATAGTAAATAAAATCAGTCTACTGAAATCATGATGTCTAATTTTATATGAGTAGTATTCAGGATCAGCTCATTCAACCGTGCCATTGATAACATTACATCATTATTACTATGGATGGGAAGGAGTCTCTTAGGATCTCCGCCATCTGGAAGTGGCATTACTGGGATTCAACTCTAGGCCTCCCTTGCCATGCGAGACTATGGCTTCCCCAATAGACTGCCATCCTTCAGCAATGCAAGGTGAAGTACCCTTTGGAGTCATGTCATTCAGAACGAAATGGTCACAGTGCAAAGGAATAAAATGTAAAAATGCAATCCTGCCACTATTTATTTGGGGGGGGGTCGGTTATAGGGCTTGAACTCTGGGCCTGGGTGCTGTGCCTTTGGTCTTCAGCTAAAGGCAAGCATTCTACCGCTTGAGTCACAGCGCCATTTCCAGTTTTCTTGGAGATAAGTGTATCACGGACTTTCCTGGTTTTGAACCGAGATACTCAGATCTCAGCCTCCTGAGTAGCTAGGATTACAGGTGTGAGCCACCAGCGCCCAGTTCTGCCACTTTTTTTCTGTGCATATTTTTTCCCAGCACAAGGCCTGGAGGTCTAGGATCCCAGGATCGGCTGTGGCTCCAGTGGCTGCAGTGCAGCCTAGGGTGATAGAAGCTGAGGCAGAGTGCCATGACCTGAGTTCAAGACCTTGCTTCGAAAAAAAAATCCCTCCCCCCCACAAAAAATTTAGCTCCCTGGCTTGCAATTCTCGCCATTATTTCTACTTTGAATTTGAACTCAGGGTCTGGGAAACTCTGCAGCACTGTGGACGAAGAGGAAGCTCACCATGCTTAAAGACAAGAATGTCAGGCCTGGTCCCTAGACCTGAATTCAATCCCCAGCCCTGGAAAACATACTGTTTATATACATTATAAAGATAGGATTTGTACTTACCTATAGATGTTCAGTCCATATTGTTGTTATTGATTGTATTTTTGTTTTATTCATTTATTTACCGTTTATTGACTGTGATGACACACATTCCATTTATTATATTGATGACATCCCATCACATAGTATCTAAATTTGTGGACATGTTCTCCATTATGTTTGACACTCAGGACTCTCAGAGAAAAGGAAAACAGGTGTCACACTCTGCTTCTTACTCCATGATCCAATTTTTTGCAGTGCTGGGATCTGAACTCAGGGCCTAGCAGACCCAATTCATGAATGGGTGTGTCAAAACGGCAATCTCTAGGCAAGGAAGCTGCCAGTCAGTTCCCAGACCCTGAGATTGAGCAGCAGGGATGGCCAAAATAGCCATACATGGATAGACAGGTGGTATATATCAATAAATATATATTTGTATAGAATTCCAGAGACATGGGCTGGGAAGATGGCTCAGTGGTAGAGTGCTTGCCTTGCATGCCTGAGGCCCTGGGTTCGATTCCTCAGCACCACATAAGCAAAAAAGAAAAAAAGCCGGAGGTGGCGCTGTGGCTCAAGTGGTAGAGCGCTAGCCTTGAGCTGAAGAGCTGAGGGACAGCGCCCAGGCCCAGAGTTCAGGCCCCACTACCGGACCCAAAAAAAAAAAAAAAAAAAAAAAAAGAATTCCAGAGACATATACCTAGGATTCAATGACATCAACTACGTTCCTACTAACTCTTAGGTATTTATTATGCCTCCATTGAAGGAATAGTATTGATTTCACGCTTAATAAACCATTCATTAAGATCAATCAACATCCTAGGATCATTGCATCTAATTTTAGACTAGAACAATGCCCGCAAAAACTTCTCAATCACTCATGACTTTGCCCACATTCCATCGTTATTCCCATGCATAGAGCAATGAGTCTCGTGGGAAGTCCCCCTATTGGTAGTTATCAGGACCAGGATTCAAAATCAGGGCCTATGATGACATATGGGCCCGTGGCTTCCCTGATAATTTGCTAGCTTCGGCCAATGTAAAGTGAAGTACCCTTTGTAGCCATGTAATTTGGACCCATGTTGGTCACCATGCAAAGGAAGAAAATGTAAAAAATCCATCCTCTGGCTATTTTTCTGTGTGGGTGTTTTTTTACTCCTGCAAGGCTTCAGGGCCTAGGATCACAGGGTCAACTATGGGCCTATGGCAGCCCACCATCCTAAACCCATCGAAGCTGAGGCAGGGTTGCCATGAAGTGAGTTCAAATCCTTTGGTTAGCAAAAAAACAAAAAACAAAAACAAAAACAAAACCCACCTAAAAACTAATAAAGCACCCTAGTTCAGAATCTTGTTTATTGAGCATGATGACAGATATAACTGTGCTAGCATGGATGACAATCTATTCCCATGTCTATAGAGTTGCTTAAGCCATCTCCATCCTAGCTGAGACCCAGAACTTCCAGAGGACAGGAAACAGGTGGACGGATTGGATTCTCACACCTGCATTCCACATTTGGCTGTGTTGGGATTTGAACTCAGAGTCTAACAGGCCCAATTGGAGAAAGGGTCAAGTGAGGACACCATGATGTGAGCATCTAAGGAACTAGGCTGTTCCCAGGACCTGAGATTGAGCCCTGGGGGTAGGGCAGGTGGAGAGCACAATAGTCACATATTCATAAGCTGAAGATAGTATGCGTATTTGTTTAGAGTAGGAGAGATGGCGACCTGTGATGGAATCAAATCTACCGTGTGACTACTGATTCTTGGATCTTTCCCAATGCCTCCATTTTATGACTGTGATGATTATGGTCACGCTTCATCAATTCTTCATTAAAAATATTCGATACCCCAGGAATCTTGCCTATCATTAACTACTCACATCTTGCAGGAACTACTCATTCAAGGATGAGATTGATCACATTCCACTAGTCTTTCTAGGTCCGGAAACAAGTATCTGAGGATCTCACACCAATCCCTCAATGTAGGGGAGCTGATTGGGATTCGACCTCTGGGCCTTTTGTCCTGGATGTCCTGGGGCTTCCCCAAGAGATGCAGGCCTTCAGCCACTCCAGGTAACCTTCACTCTGTAGGTCGTCGGTTTCAGACCCAACATGGTCACCGTACAAAGGAAAATGAACATAAAAGCACCAGGTGGAACTTCCCACCGCTTTTTGTCCCCTCGCAGCTTTCTTTTCTCCTGCAAGCCCTGGGGTCCTAGGATTCGAAGATGGGCTGTAGTTCCAGAGGCCACAGCATAGAATGATCGGAGCTGAGGCAGAGTTGCCACTACTTGAGTTCGAGCACCCAGTCTGGTTAAAATATATATACATATATATGAAGGAAGGAAGGAAGCACACTAGCACAGAATTTGCGCTATTTTACTGCCAGAACTGAGATTTGAACTCAGGTCTGGGTAACTCTGTTTGCACTGTTGGAGAAGGGGAAGCTAACCATCTTGGAAGACTACAAGGTCAGGACTGGTCCCAGGGCCTGAATTGAAGCCCCAGAACTGCCAAAAATCATATGCCCAAATCTTTTACACATAGGGTCTCTATTTACATACATATGTGAATGCATCATGTTTCAGTGTAGTTTTTTTTTTATTGTGTGTCTTAGCCAGGGATGCATTTTGTGTTTTATTGAGTATGATGACAGATATAACTGTGCTGACATGGATAACAACGTATTCCCTTGTCCATGGAGTTGCCTATGTCTTCCCCATTCTAGCTGAGACCAAAGACATTCACAGGACAGGAAAACAGGTCAACCTATGGGTTCTCACATCAGGATTCATGTTTTGGCAGTGTTGGGATTGGAACTGAGAGCCTAGCAGGCCCAATTGGTGAAAGAGTCAAGGTGAGGACACCAGCATGTGAGCAACTGAGGAGCTAGGCCATTCCCAGGACCTGACAATGAGCCCAAGGGAGGGCCAGGATAGGCATAAATTCATACTTGAAACATAGGATCTGTATTGAAATATATGTGTGGGCAGCATCTTGCATTTGGTGCATTTCTTCTCCTTAATTTGTGTCTAATTCATGATGGTATTGTGAATTTTACTGAGTACGGTGACAGATATAATTGTGATGACACGGATGATGACCTGTTCCCATGGTTATAGGGTTGCCTAAGGATTCATTCTCCATCCTACCTGAGACCCAGGACTTCCACATTAGAGGACATCAGACACAATGACTGACTTCTGACATCAGGGTGAATCTTTTGTCAGGCCTGGGATTTGAACTTAGGTCTGGGTAACCCTGTTGCACTGTGGTGGAAGGGAAACTCATCATCCCTGAAGACTAGAATGTCAAGCCTGGTCCAGGGCCTGATTTGAAGTCCCAGCAGTGGACAAAATAACAAGCTTACCTTTTTTAAACATAGGATCTCTATTTACATACAGGTATGGTATGCATCTTGCTTTCAATGTAGTTATTTTTTAAATTTTGAGTCATATTCATGGATGTATTGTGTATTTTATTGAGTATTGTAGCAGGTATATCTGTGTTGCCATGGATGGCAACCTATTCTAATGGCTACAGAGTTGCCTATATAGCATTCTCCATCCTTGATGAGGCCCAGGACTTTCACAGGACTAGAAAACAGCTGTAAGGATTGGTTTCTTACATCAGGATGAACCTTTTGACATTGCTGGGAGTTGAACTCTGGGCCTGACAGACCCAACTTTCTAATGGGTCCATATGAACACACCAGATTTTGAGCTACTAAGGATCTAGGTCCTACCCAGGATCTGAGATTATGCTCGGGGTGGGGTTTGTGCACCATATTCATCCATTCATAAGCTGAAGCTATTATGCTAATAAATACCTATTTGTATAGAGAAGATGTGGCAAGCTGTGTTGGAATCCTATCTACCATGTGACTACCAATTCTGGGATCTTTCCCAATGCTTCAATTTCCTGAATGTAATTATTATTGTCACATTTCGTGAAGACTTAATTAAACATAATTGTTGTGCCAGAAGTCTTGCCTAGCATTTCCTATGTGAATCATGCATGAACTTCTCAACTCTTCCCTAGGCCTGAATTCAAGCACCAGCCCGAATACTGTAACATTTATAGACATTTTAAATATGTGATTCATATTTACATCCATATATTCAGTCTGTATGGTGTTTCTTGAAGTGATTCATTATATATTATTATTGATTGATTGAATTAACATTTATTTTATGGACTGTGAGTGCACCTATATCATTTATTACATTTATTCCAATCTATTCCGTAGCATGGAGCTTTGCACACATATTATGTACATGATATCTCACACCCAGCACTTGCACACAAATGGAAAACAGGTGTCTCACTTGGAATCTTACTCCAAGATGAAATTTTTGGCAGTGCTGGTACCTGAACTGAGGGCCTAGAAGTCCCAATTCATGAATGGGTGAGTGTAAGCATGGCATCCCCTAGTCCATTCAGGTGCCAAGTGGATCCCAGGACCTAGGATGGAGTCACAGGTTTGGCCAAAATAGCAGTACCTTTCTATTCAGACAATGGTATAAAGATAAATATATATTTAGATATTTTGATACTGCCAATGATGACTATGTGGAATGAAATGACATATACTACATTCGTACAGATTCTCAGGTCTTTAGTGAGCACTCCATTTAATAAATAGTATTCTTTTAATACATAATAAACTATGAATTAAAATCAATCAGTGTTCTGTAATTATTGGGTCTAAATTTATACTAGACTGATTGATGAACTACTCAGCCAAACATGACATTGATCACATTTCTCTGGCGTTCCTATGGACAAGCAATAGTTTCTTAGGCTCTTCAGCCCTTTGTAAGTAGCATGACTGGGATTGAAACTCAGGGTCTAGGTGTTCAGGTTGGCCAATGGCTTCGCTGACAGCCCGTCAGCCTTCAGCAATGCCAGGTGACCTACAGGTTGCAGCAGTGTCATTTGTACCAAGGATGGTCACCATGAAATGAAGGAAAACCAAGAAACTGCCATCCGTAGGTGGTTCCTGGATTTTTTTTTTGGTGCCGTTTTCATTTTGTTTTCCTGTCAGCCCCTGAAACCTCGTATCCCAGGATGGGCTGTGGGTCCAGAGGCTGCACCATCCAAATTTAGATTGATGTTACCTGAGGCAGAGTTGCCACAATATGAGTTCAAGCCCAGTGCTGGGCAAAAATAAATAAATAAATAAATAAATAAATAAATAAATAAATAAATAAATAAATAAATAAATAATTTTAAAAATATTAAAAATAGCCTGGCACCAGCTACGGTTCACGCCTGTAATCTTAGCTAATCAAGACGCTGAAATCTGAACATCACGGTTCAAAGCCAGCCAGGGCAGGAAAGTCTGTGAGACATTTATCTCTAATAAACCACTAGAAAAACAGAATTATAGCACTCACCTTGAGCTGAAGAGCACAAGGTCAGCTCCCAAGGCCAGAGTTCAAGTCCCATGATATATATATACATACATACATACATATATACATGCATACAATACTAATGAAACTCCCTGGCTTGCAATTCATGCCCTTTTTTTCTGCCAGGCCTGGGAATTGAACTCATAGTCTGGGTAACTTTAATTCACAGGGGGGATGGGGAAACTCACCCTCTTGGTAAACAAGCAATTCAGGCCTGTTCCCTGGGCCTGAATTGATTCCCCAGCCCTGTTAATGTAATATTCATCCACATTTGAAGTAATGATTTATATCTACATAATTATGTTTATTGCAATTTGCTTTGAGTGTATTTATTTTATTTTTTGTATTATTCATTCATTATTTTATTGACTATTATTACACTTATAACATGTATTAAATTGATTACATCTTAAGAGAACTATACAGATTTGCATATGTATTATATATCTTACTTCAGACCAAGGACATTCATTAAAATTCTATAGTAGATCATCCCATGCTTAGAAAAACAGAAAGAATACATCAATCAAATTAATTTATCCCCAGGCACCCCAGTGGCTCAAATCTGTAATCCCAGCTACTCAGGAAGTGAGAACTGGAAGATGAAGTTTCAAAGCCAATCCAGGCAGCAAAGCCTGAGAGATGTAATCTCCAATTAACTGGCCAAAAGCCAGTCTACAGGTATTGCTGAAGTGGTAGAAAATCAGCTCTTTCTTGGTTAAGCCAAGAAAGAGCAAGCTGAGTTCAAGTGCGAGGAGAGGGGGGTAGGGGGATAAAGGGAAGAGAAATCCTCTAAAAACAGAGAACAAAACAACAGTACACAAATCCCACCTAATTTATGGTACCAACAAACTGAAAAAAAATCAAACTTGTGCATTTGTATAATTTTACATGAGCACATATGTTCTTAGGTATAATTCAAAGCTATGTTTTTAATAATATGTGTATATATATATTTATAATGTATATATATATATATTTAAATAAACTAAGAAACCAGCCAATGAACAAATACTTCTGAATTAGTGCCTTAACTATGGCATTATAAATTATTTGTACAAAATGTATGTTCGAAGTTTCTTTCTTTAGAATCAATCTTAAAATGTTTGTTCATGGACCAGGCATCAGTGGCTCACACCTATAATCCTAGTTACTCAGGAGGCTGAGAGCTGAGGATGGCGGTTCAAGGCGAGACCCCGGGAGACTCTTACCTTCAATAAACCACTAGAAAACCGGAAGTGGAGGTGTGGCTCAAGCTGTAGAGTGCTCGCAAAGAGCTGAAGAGCGCAGGGATAATGCCCAATCTCAGAGTTCAAGCCCCACCACCGACAAAAAAAAAAAAAAAAAAAAAAAAGGAAAGAAGTTTGTTCATACAAAATGCTAACATTCTGAGCTTTAGGAAACTTTTCTTCCAAGGTCTTATGCTCTTTAGGCAAATATTCCACTACTGAGCTACATCTTAGTACCAATGTTTTTGTTTTTCATTTTAGAATCCAGTTTATTCCCAAAATGCTTACAAGTACCTACTGCCCTCACAGAAGTGAGTGTTTATTCAGAAACTCAAACTTTGGTGATATGAGGACTCCCTTAGTTTATTTTGTGGTAGGCACTGAGGAAAACTCACAGTACACAATTGCAAACATTTTATAATTATAAAAATAACTCTAAATAGAAATATTATCAACTGCTGGGCACGGGTGGTTCACACCTATAATCCTAGCTACTCAGGAGGCTGAGATTTGAGGAAGGAGACTCAAGGCCAGCCAGGGAGGAAAGTCTGTGAGATTCTTATCTACAATAAACCTCTAGAAAACTGGAAGTGGTGATGTGGCTCAAGTGCTTGAGCATTTGCCTTGAGCTGAAGAGCACAGCGACAACACCCAAGTGAAGAGTTCAAGCCCCATGACCGACAAAAAATTAAAAAAAATAGAAAAAATAAGAAATAACATCAACTGTCCCAACCTCCTAGGGAGAAATGATATCCTCATTTTCATTCTCACTCTTCATGGCAGATGGTCAAAAACACCAATTTGCTATGCTGAAATGTAAAAGTTTACACCCCCTTTAAAAAAAAACTCTCATGTTATAAAATAAAAATGTTTCAAATAAAGGCAAAGTGAACTTTAAAAAAATATTAAAAATGCTAATGAAACTACTTGGCTTGGAATGTGCGATTTTTTATCTGCGAGGCCTGGGATTTGAACTTAGGGACTGGGTAACTATGTTGCACTGTGGGGGAAGGGGAAGCTCACTATGCTTAAAGACCAGATATTCAGGCCTGTTCCCTAGGCCTGAATTCATGCCCCAGTCATACTCCTTATATATATTTTAAAGATAGGATTGAACTTCCATATACATGTTCAGTCTATATCATGTTTGGTGTGGTTATTCATTGTATTTGTTGTTTTATTCATTTACTTACCAATTATTTTACTGACTGTGAGGACACCTATACATGTATGACACTGTGTACATACTATCACATTGCATTTAGATTTGTAGACTTGTTATAGAGAAAGGACATACAACCATCCAAGAAAAGTCCAAAAAATATGATCGATCTATTCAACATTTGGAAGACACCATCAGAAGGCCTAATCTGAGGATAATGGGTGTAGAGGAGCACCTAGAAACAGAAGTTAATGGTCTAGGAAATTTGTTTAAAAGGATCTTAGCAGAGAACTTCCCAAACATGCAAAAAGATAGGCCTATTCAGATCCAAGAAACTTTTAGAACTCCAGATAGACCAGACCAGAACATGACAACCCAGCATCACATTATAATCCTCACAGGATCAATTCAGACCAAGGAAAAGAACCTTAAAGCTGTCAAGGAGAAAAGATCAATCATCTATAAACGGAAACCAGTTAGAATCACCTCAGATTTCTCATCAGTGACAATCAAAGCAAGAGGAGTCTGGAATGATGTATGCCATGCCGTAAAGACAAACAACAATCACCCAAGAAAACTGTACTCAGCTAAACTCTCCTTCATAAAGGAAGGTTAAATAAAAACCTTCCATAGCAAAGAAAAAATGAAACAATAAATCTCCACCAAACCAACCCTACAAAAGATTCTTAAAGATGTCCTACTCATAGAAAACCAACAAGACCACAAAAAAGGCCAAGAAACCACCACCAAACTGAGAATCCAAGAAACATAGAAAGAACCCAGTTGCCACAGCCCCCAAGAAGGTGGATAAAATGGCAGAAACTCCCAAATATTTCTCAGTTCTCTCTCTCAACATTAACGGAATTAACTCTCCAATTAAGAGACATAGACTGTCTAGTTGGATTAAAAAGCCCGAACCTTCTATCTGCTGCCTTCAGGAGTCACATCTTGCCCATAAAAACAAACGCATTTTCAATGTGAAAGGTTGAAACAAAATCTACAAAGCAAATGGCCCCCAAAACAGGCACGATTTGCAATCCTAATATCAGATAAAATAGAATTCAATTTAAAATTAGTGAGAACAGATAAAGAAGGTTGCTACATACTAATTAATGTGTCTCTCCTTCAGAGGATATTACAATTCTAAATATGTATTCAACAAACAACAGAGCACCCAAATTAATCCAAGAAACGAAAATTTCCCTCAAATACCACATAGATCCAAAGACATTAATTGTTGGGGACGTTAACACATCACTGTCCCCACTAGATAGATCAACTTGGCAAAAACACAACGAAGATCCTACATATCTAAACAACTACATAGATCAACTAGATTTAACAGACATCTACTGAAGATTTCACCCAGAAGCATCAGAATACATGTTTTTCTCAGCAGCATATGGAACATTTTCCAAAATAGACCACATTTTAGGCCACAAAGCAAACTTGTCCAAATTCAGATACATTGAAGTTATACCTTCCATTCTCTCAGACCACAAGGGATTAAAAGTAGGACTCCACACCAAAAGCCACTAAAGAAAGTTCTGTAATACATGGTGGCTGAACAAGACACTGCTGAATCACGATTGCATCATGGAAGAGATTAGAAATGAAATTCAAATGTTCATGATATTCAACAAAAATGAGCACACAAATTACCAACTCCTCTGGGACACAGCAAAGGCAGTACTCAGAGGCAAGTTAATAGCTCTGAGTTCCTACATCAACATATTGGAGAGATCTGAAACCAACAATTTAATGAGACATCTGAGCCTCCTTGAAAAAGAGAAGCAGGATAAACCCCAACCCAATGGACAGAAAGAAATAATTAAAATTAAATCAGAATTAAATCAATTAGAATCAAAAAAGCCATAGAAAGAATCAACAAACCAAAGAGTTGGTTCTTCGAAAAAACTAACAAAATTGACAGACCCTTAGCAAATCTTATCAGAAAAAGAAAAGAACATACCAAAATAAAGAAACTCAGAAATGAGAATGGAAACATCACCAGAGAAACAACCAAGATTCAGAACATTATAAGGAAATACTTCTCAAAACTTTATGCTAATAAGATTGAGAACTTGACAGAAATGGACCTTTTCATAGCAAATACTGACATGGCAAAACTAAACCAAGATGAGTTAAATCACCTTAAGGGGCCCATATCAAGCATTGAAATATAAACAGTAATAAGGGATCTCTCTTCTAACAAAAGCCCAGGTCCAGATGGCTTCACAGCAGAATTCTACCAGGTCTTCAAAGCAGGACTCACACTAATACCCCTCCAACTCTTCAATGAAATTGAAAGAGAAAGTTCAATATGGAACTCATTCTATGAAGTCATCATAACCCTCATCCCAAAACCAGGCAGGATCTTATCAAAGAAAAAGGACCATAGACCCATTTCTTGGATGAACATTCATGGAAAGCTTCTCAACAAAATTTTGGCCAATCGACATCAACAATTCATTGAAAAAATCTTACACCAAGATAAAACAGGATTATTTCAGGGATGCAAAACTGGTTCAATATACGGAAATCAATTGGTATAATTCATCACATCAACAGGAGCAGGGATAAGAACCACATGGTTACCTCAATAGATGCAGAAAAAGCATTCGACAAGATCCAACACCCCTTTATGATGAAGGTTCTTGAAAAATTAGGAATCCATGGACCATTCCTCAATACAATAAAGGCTATATATGACAAACCAACAACCAGCATTCTATTTAATGGTGAAAAACTAAAGCTATTTCCTCTTAACGCAGGAATGAGACAAGGACGTCCACTCTCTCCACTTCTCTTCAATCTAGTATTTGAATGCCTAGCTACAAATAAGACTAGATGCAAACATAAAGGGGATCCAAATAGGGAAAGAAGAAGTAAAACTCTCCCTCTTTGCCGATGACATGATATTGTGTTTAAAGAATCCCGCAGACACCACTCCTAAATTAATCAAGCTGATTCAAAAATTTGGCAAATAGCAGGGTATAAAATTAACCCTCAAAAATCAATGGCTTTTCGGTATGCCAACAATGAAAAAAGTGAGGCTGAAATTAGGAAAGCAACTCCATTCGTAATAGCCCCACAAAAAATAAAATACCTAGGAATTAACTTAACCAAGGAAGTGAAGGATATCTATGCTGAAAGCTTTGAAAACCTGAAAAAGGAAGTCAAAACAGAACTTAGAAAGTGGCAAAAAATCCCATGCTCCTGGATTTGAAAGATCAACATAGTGAAAATGACCATAGTTCCGATTTGAAAGATCAACATCGTGAAAATGGCCATACTTCCGAAGGCTATCTCCAAATTCAATGTAATATCTATCAATATTCCAAACTCATTCTTCAAGAAATTAGAAGAGGCAATCCAAAAATACATATAGTACAGTAAAAGACCCCAAATAGCAAAAACATTCCTCAACAGAAAGAACAGGGCTGGAGGAATAGCAATACCAAATTTCAAACTCTACTACAAAGCCATAGTAAGCAAAACAGCATTCTACTGGCACAAGAACAGACATCAGGACCAATGGAACTGAATTGAAAACCCAGAAATGAACACACAGACCTATAGCCAACTAATCTTCTATAACGGAGCTTAAAATATAGAATGGAAGAAAGACAGCCTCTTCAGTATATGGTGCTGGCAAAATTGGTTAAGTACTTGTAGAGAATGAAAGCTAGATTCTTATATATCATTCTGAACCAGAATCAACTCCAAATTGATCAAAGACCTCAGAGTCAAAGCAGACACTCTGAAAACATTACAGGATGGAATAGGAGAAACCCTAGGTCTTCTTGGCACAGGGCGAAATTTTCTTAATTGAGACCTAGAAACACAACAAATCAAAGAAAGATTGAACAAATGGGATTGGACAGAATTGCAGAGCTTCTGCATGACCAAGTACATAGCTAGCAAGATCAATAGAAAGCCCACAGATTGGGAGAAGATCTTCACTAGCCATACAACCGACAAGGGTCTCATATCTAAAATATACATGGAACTTAAGGAATTAAATCGCCAATAACAAATCTCCAAAGAAACAACTGCCCAATAAATAAGTGGGCTAAAGACTTACAGAGAAACTTCTCTGAAGAGTTAAGAAGGATTGCCAATAGACACATAAGAAATGCTCAACCTCTCTAGCCATAAAAGTAATGCAAATCAAAACAGCATAGAGATACAACCTCACCCCAGTTAGAATGGCAATAATCAAGATCTGTAATAACAACAGATGCTTGAGGGGATGCGGAGAGAAGTGAACATTGGTGGCAGTATAAACTTGTTCAACCACTTTGGAAAGCAATATGGAGTTTCCTCAAAAGACTCCATATAGAGCTCCGCTATTTGCCAGCAATCCCGCTTTTGGGCATTTACCCAATTGATCACAAACAAGACCACACTAAAGCTACCAGCACAACTATGTTTATTATTGCAGCATTATTTACCATAAGTAAGATATGGAACCAACCCAAATGCCTCTCAGTAGATGAATGGATCAAGAAAATGTAGTATATATACACAATGGAATTATATGCCTCCATCAGAAATAATTACATCGCTCCATTTGTTAGGAAATGGAAAGGCTTGGAAAAAATTATATTAAGTGTACTTGTTAGATTGGTAGTTAAATAAATAATACTATTGTTAATATTAATTTTAATGCAATTTCAGGGAACTCTCCTGTCTCTGACCTCCTAACACTTGTATTTTGGGATTTGTCTGTGGATATCTAGGATTTAGCAGGACTCAAAATAAACCAAGATCTTGCCCATGTAGTTGTAACTCCTTTATGTGGTATTCTCACAATTAAAAAAAATAAAATAAGCCAAGAATATTTGAATTCTACTACTAAGGTTTAATTTTATATCTCTACTGATCTTTCTCTTAAGTGTGTTGGAGAAATCAAAGCTGAAATTAACTTGGACTTTTGTGGTGGATGTAAATGTCTTAACTACCATCTCTGGTAGTAGGTACCATTAAATTTCAATTAGCCATCACAGGCTCAAGCCTGTAATCCTAGGTACTCAGGAGGCTGAGATCTGAGGATCGTTATTTAAAACCAGCTCAGATAGGAAAATCCATGGGACTCTTATTCCAATTGACTGCCAAAAAAAGCTAGAGGTGGAGATGTGTCTCAAGTGGTAGAGTGCTAGCCTTGAGGGACAAAGCCCAGGTTCTGAGTTCAAGCCTAGATACTGACCATCAATTAACAAATTCAGAGGTTCCACTGTGAATGCTATATTTTTTTAGAGACTGAAGTATTTTATTTCGCATAGTCTTTCAAACATCAGCATCTCTAATGGAGAATCATTCCAGATCCTTCTTTTCCACTTGAATAATTGTTATTCTCCAGGAGTACAGTGGCCAAGAAGCTTGGAGATCAAGAGCTCAGACATTAAATTGGCTAAAAAGAGATCAAATTAAAATTTATTCTTTGGTTGCAAATACCGCATTTTTGGTATGTGTTTGCTAGCCCTGGCACTTGAACTGAGGGCCTGGGTGCTGTTCCTGAGCTTTTGTGTCCAAGACTATTGCTCTACCACTTGAACCACAACTCTACTTCGGGATTATTGGTGGTTAATTGGAGGAAAGAGTCTCACAGACATTCTGGACCTGGGTGGCTTCAAACTAGAATGCTGAGTAGCCAGGATTACAGGTATATGCCATCAGCATCTGGCCCAAATACCACTTATAACGTTAAAAGTCAAGGGTTAACATCTATCTCTGACAGATGTACAATGTTTTACTCCTCACTGAATGAATGTTCCTTGGAACAGTATTGTATCAAATGGAGTGGATTCAAGTTAGGTCTTGAACACCAACAATCTGTTTTAGTGGAAGTGGCCTTGTTTTTGTACACCCTATTTGGCCATAGGTGTGGATTGTAGAAAAAAAGACAATTCAATAAAAACAAATTCAAATAGTCTGAGACACTTGCACAAGTTCTGGACATCACTTCCTCATGGGCTGCTTTTCTGCAGGCCCAATATTTGATCTGAAAAGAAACTTGGAATTACAAAAGTTAAAACCCAAAGTCTAGTAACCTCTAAAAGGCCTGTGTAACTCCTTGGTCCTCATGTCGGATACTGTTACTTAGTGGGAAAGGCAAAGGGCAGATTTCTAGCTATTGCAGACTTCTCCCTTAGTGAATAATAAGTTACCACCTCTGGTCCTGGTTCCAGCACAGACTTGGCTCAGGTCTGTGAACCCGAGTCTAGACGTTTGAATATCCATAGTGTGAATGGAAATTTGGCCTCCTACTAAGATAGCATTTTGAGGGACTTGGATAACTGTGGGCAAGTCTCTTTTTCAATAGCCTGTTCTTTGTGCACATTTGGTTTAGATGCAGGGATACATAACTAACTGGTCACAGTGGTCACCCCAGGGTAGAGCAAGAGAAACAGAGTAGAGGGACAGTGATCAAGCTCACGCCATCTGCCATTTTATGCTGCTTTAATTGACATGTTCTTCATGTATTTTAGTAATTCAAGAATAAAAATGAACATTACATATAGATTTTCAATTGCCTCTTTTTTTCTGACAAAAAGTAAAAGTAAAAATGAATTCAAATAGAAAGGCAGTATGATAAGAGCAGGGAAAAGGAATGGAGCAATGATCATGGGCAGCTCCTGAAGTCTAATCTGGAGGTTTTATTTACCAACATCGGGGAATAAAATGAAACTATGTAACAAGACAGGCCTGCCTGCTTTTGCTCAGCAACAAAGCAGCCCTGTCTGCTTTACTTAGCAACACAGGAGCCCTGCCTGTCTTCCCTCATTTATGCCAGAGTCAAAGGGGTCAATAGACCATGACTAAGGGAGGAAATTAGAGCTGTCATTGAAAGATCAAAAAGAACAAGCCCTGGATATGTCTGGAAACCTATAAAGCATCTGAAGCCTTAAAACTTATGCCTTTCAGAGACCAGTCTTTCACCGAAAGTAAATATTCAGAGAGAAAGCCAAGATGTGCTATGAGGTCTGTAGATTCCCTTACTCAGAGAACACACAGACATCCCAATGACAGAATCATCCCTGCCAACAATAGAACTTCCTAGTGAGGCTCAGGAAATAAAAGACACATTAAACTTTTCTCACTGCCAGAAACCAGCACACACTCTGAGAGCACCAAGACAATACGGGACGGAGGGCTCGGCCCTGTTGCAAACAATGGATGAAGCTCAGAGGCCCACACCTAATCTCATGATGTACTCAGACTTCCTAAAGGTCCAACAGCTTCCAGATGGTGTCTACAGCCCGTCAAAAAGATCTGTGATGCCTGGCTCTAAAGCCCTCGCTGTGTTTAGGGGACCCATGAGCTCAGCTTCTGCTCCTGAACCTGCCCATGTATTCTGTAAAGAGCCCAGAGAAACCCTTGGCATTTGTTGTGCCCCAGAATTCAGGACACAGTGAGGCTTCTGCAGCTCCCAGCCTTGCTTCAAGCATAGTCACCAACAAGGGAACACCCCCAGGATCCTCCACAGACATCTGATGTATAATAAAAAGAGGCTGTGCTTGGGCTGCCACAGTCACCAGTCAGCAGTCCAGGCAAAAGGGCATCTGCTAAGGACACCCCAAGTAGCTGTGGGGCTCTGACATCAAGCCAGAAGCAGGAAGGTGCACCCATGCAGGCTGCCTTTGAGAAGCTCCTCTTCCAAGTGCAGGCCTGCCTGGTGGCCTTTGAAGCAGAATATGACACTGTAAAATTTCACAGCACATTAGAAGAACCCAACAAACAATGTCCCTGTGCTCAGAGACCTAACCACGGCAGGAAATAAGAGAGAGAGAGAGAAAGAGAGAGAGAGAAAGAGAGAGAGAGAGAGAGAGAGAGAGAGAGAGAGAGAGAGAGAGAGAGAGAGAGAGAGAGAGAGAGAGAGAGAGAGAGAGAGAGGAGAGAGAGAGGGAGAGAGAGAGAGAAAGAGAGAGAGAGGCTATCTGTGCTTAATGCCTATTTCAATATCCTTGGCGAGTAATGCATATTTTTATCAAGAAATAAAGAGGAAAACTTCAAACACTAACTCTGATGGAGTAGCTAGGATCAATCTAAACTTTCTACCATAAACAATCACAAAAGTGGAAACTATGTGAAATATATGTATATAAATGTATATATAATATATACATGTAGGCATATATATGTATATTCACATATACAGTGTGAATATATAATGTATAATATATATATATATATATATATATATATACAGAGAGAAAAATATAAATACATTGTATTTGAAGGAAAAAAACCAATACCTTCCCAATTTTTATTGAAAGCATGAACCCTTCCATGCAGAAATCTATCAGCTCAAAAAAGTCAATTAACATAATTACACAGGTACACATTAAGACACATTCTAATTAAACAAAAACAGAAAACCTCCCATAGCCAAAAGACACAACTCATCACACAAGTAATCTTCAATTATATTAAGACAACTTTCTCATCAGAAACTAGATTCACTATTAGATAGCAAGGGCAACAAATTTAAAGTGTTAAAAGGACATATCTAAAACCCAACTTTCTAACAAACATACTTCCTCCAAATGTAAGAGATGAGCTAAGTACCTACCGATGGCTCTGGCCTATAATCCTGACTACTCAGGAAGGTGAATTGTGAGGGTGATGGCTCAAAGCCACCCTGGAACTTGTCCCCTCAGGAGGAAGTTGTAGGACACAGCTGTCCTTGAGAAGGACGGAGGCCTTTGTGCAGTGCTATTGCTGGAAAAAGACATTGGATAAGGTGGCCATCAATAATGGAGGCTATCAGGCTGGGAAGATGGCTCAGTGGTAGAATGCTTGCCTTCCATGCATGAGGCCCTGGGTTCGATTCCTCAGCACCACGTAAGAAAAAAGAAAAAAGCCGGAAATGGCGCTGTGGCTCCAGTAGTAGAGTGCTAGCCTTGAGCTAAAGAGCTGAGGGACAGCGCCCAGGCCCAGAGTTCAGGCCCCATGACCGGACCCAAAAAAAAAAAGAATAATGGAAGCTATCAGCTAGTGTCACCAGAGAAGTAATTTATAAGATTCAGTAGTCCTCTAGAAAGTCAGAGGATTTTGACCACTGTTCTAGTGGTTTCAGAAATGCCACGAGAATGACCAGAGCAACCTCAAGCCACATGGATTCCTTAGCAACAGTCTTTGAGGTCTAAGAGCTAGAATGTCAATGCTAGCAGGCTGTGATTGGTCCACTATTTCTCTGACCTCACGACCAGACGCTGATTGGTCCATTTCTTCTATGACATCACTATGCCTGGTTGTTATTGCTCCCTTGTGTGAGGTCATGAAGGATATATAGGAAGCCACTGTGCTCCAACCTATGTCAGTTAACAGAGCTTGGAGCTCTTGCTTGATGACCCGCTGGACTTAATCAAAGTTAAGTGATTTTTTTGGTAGTGGGAATGGGCTGTTATTTGGATTTTGGTATTTCTTTTTACTCTTTCTGGGTTTTCCTTTATTTTATTTATTTTACTTAGACTTGCTACCTGCCATTGTAGCAGAAGGATGGAAGTACAGAAAGAAGCAAACTCAAGCCCCTTAAAAGAGGAGATCCTCAAACAATACCAGAAGAAAGAACTCTTCGACACAGGTACCTATGGAAAAGTGAAGCTGGCCCATTCCCTCCTCACAGACAAGGATGTGGCATTTAAAACACTCTGGAAGTGAGAGTCCTCATCATTGGATAAAGAATGAGGTGGACATTTTTAAGAAGGTATGGCACATACACATCATCAGTTTGTACCAGGTAATGGAGAAGGAAGAATATGTGTATCTCATCATGGAACTGGCCACTAGGGGATACCTTCTGGGGTGGATCTGAAAATTCTGCCGCCTATATGAGGATGAAGCCAGGGGGCTTGTCACACATGTAAGTGCTGTTCACTACTTACACCAAACAAAATCATACATGAAGACCGTAAGTCCAACAATATCCTTTTGGACAAAAAAGACAATATCAAGGCCAGTGGATTTGTTCTGAGCATCTGGTTCACCCTGGGCAGTTGCTAATGAATGTATGTGGTGCAGTGCTATTCTATCCCCCTGAAATGTTCTTGGAAGAAATAATGGCCTGGTGCAGGTGTCTCATGCCTGTAATCCTAGCTATTCAGGAGACCTATATCTGAGGATCATGGTTCAAAGCCAGCCCGAATGGCTCTACCCTCTGAGCAGACTCAAACTGATACCAAAGACTAATTTGAGTAGGAAATGGAATAGGATAGAGTTGGCTAGCAAAATAGCTATCATTCTTCTCAGAACAAGCTGCTGAATGTGGGCCCAGATGAATAGGTTTATAAAATGTGAGGTGTGCATAAATTATGACTCATCCACAAAAAGCTGCAATTAATATATTTCTGTCATGGATGGACACAAAATTATCTATTTATGTGAAATATATTGACTAAACAATTTCATAAGGGAAAAGGGGAAGATTAAAAGTTTCTGGGCCTGGGGTCCGGTGGCTCACACCTGTAATCCTAACTATTCAGGAGGCTGAGATCTGAGGATCACAGTTGAAAGCCAGCCCGGGCAGGAAAGTATGTGAGAATATTATCTCCAATAAAACACTAGAAAACCGGAAGTGGCGCTGTAGCTCAAGCGGTAGAGAACTCACCTTGAGATGAAGAGCAGAGAGACAGTGCCCAACCCAGAGTTCAAGCCCCATGATGGACCAAAAACAAATAAAACCAAACAAAAGTTTCTGGTGCAGGTCATTGTGTGGATTCCATCAGTATTGAAAAGAAAGTTCACAAGCAGAGATAATGGTTTAAAAGTAGTGTGGATATCATTGATGTCACTGAATTTTATACATACCAAGCATGAGGCCCTGTGTTCAAACCCCTGCACTTCCAAAAAAAAATGTTAAATCTTCCTTCTTTTACCTACCTTAATTGATAGGTGCTCTTCTACTGTTATGATTGTATTGCTCAGAGGTTCTCTGGTGGATGTTTATTCATGCTTTTACACATAATCCGTTATTTGGATATTGGATATTGATGTTGAGTTTTAAAGTGTAATTTGTGTGTTAAAGTAAAGGCAAAGCCTGTATTTCTAACTCCAGAGGCTAAAGCAGGAAGATCCCTATTCAGTCAAGGTTGCATAGAGAGGTCCTTCCTAAATCCCCATGCTATTGCTGAAACTGGAGGGACAATTATTTGTAAGCAATTACAACTGAGAGATAAGTTTCTGATCATATTAGATCTTGGTCATGTCAGTTTGGATTTAATATTTACATGAATTAAAAAAAAATCCTTTCCCCTTACTCTCAGTATGTCATTTTGAAACTTTGTAGTATGTTCTCATTTGCTGCACTTAAAAAATAACTGTTTTCCTTGTTCATATTATACATGATTTTTTCTGTATTACAATTTATTATTTATTTTTGAAATTTTTGTGTTTTTTTCTCCATCTAGGGACTGGCCACTGTCTCAGAGAGTTTGCTCAGTTCTGCCAATTGAGCCATACCTCAACTTCCAGCTTCTTTCTTTTTGAAGAGTCTCATATGAACCCCAGCACTACTAAGGAGGCTGAAATCTGAGGATCTTGGTTTGAAGCCAGTATGAGCAGCAAAGTCTGAGGGTTTTGTTTATTATTTTGCCATTGGTTGTGGGACTGAAAACCAGTCTTTGGCGCTGTCCATCAGCATTCCAGCTTAAGGTTAGTGCTCTATCAATTCAGCTGCAGCAACATTTTTGCCTTTTCCTGCTTATGTGGTTCTGAGGAATCAAACCCAGGTCCTCATGCATGCAAAGCTAGCACCCTACCACTGAGCCAAATTCACAGATGAAGTATGAGATTCTTATCTCCAATTAATTACCAAAAAGCTGGGGGTTGTAGTACTCTAGACTTGAGTAAAACAAGGCAAGTTCAACCCTTAGTACTGGTAATTACATACACAAATCTCATGGACTTTCTTGCTCGTGCTGGCTTTGAACTGCAGCCTGGGTAGCTGGAATCTACATGCATGAGCAACCAGCCTCTGATATTTTAATATATTTTACTTAGCTCTTTCTTGCCTTCAACCTTAATGCTTTTTAATTGCAGTCAGTGGACCTGATCTCTGGGCCTCATTGCTGTTTCTTACCTATTTTTAAGGAACGTGGAGTTGAACCCTCGGCCTGAGTGCTATCTTTGAGCTCTTCAGCTTAAGGCGAATGCTCTACCATTTCAGCCACAGCACCACTTCAGGTTTTCAGGTGGTGAACTGGAGATGTTCTCATTACATTTCCTTCCCAGGTTGGTTTTGAACCATGATTTTCATATCTCAAACCCCTGAATATCTAGGATTACAGGCTAGAGTCTCAGCGCCCTTATGTTTATTAGGTTTTTGACTCAAGGATTATGTTTTACAACTCAACCATAGCTCCACTCCTAGCTTTTTGCTGGCTTATTGAACATAAGATTTTAATGTACATTTCTGGGGAGTCTGGCTTCAAACCATGATCCTCAGATTTCAGCTTCCTGAAGTGCTCCGATTATACACATGAACCACAAACTGATTGTTTATTTTAAAACGTTAATATGTTATTTTTTCCAATTTTTCTTTTTAAATTTTTCCTTGTTTGTTATTTTTGTTTATATGCTAGTCCTGGGGCTACAAATCAGGGCCTGGATACAAAACCATAGCTTTTACTTCAAGACTAGTGGTTTACCACATGAGCCAACATATAACTTGTTGCTATAAGTGTTTTGTCTTGGTGCTTGAAATAAGGCCATGAGTGCTGTCCTAGAAAGTGATTGCCCAGGGGCTAGGAAGGTGGCTTAGTGGTAGAGTGCTTGCCATGCATGCATGACGCCCTGGGTTCAATTCTTCAGCACCACATAAGCAAAAAGAAAAAAGCTGGAAGGGGCGCTGAGGCTCAAGTGGTAGAGCGCTAGCCTTAAGCTGAAGAGCTGAGGGATAGTGCCCAGGCCCAGAGTTCAGGCCCCATAACCCGATCCAAAAAAAGAAAGAAAGAAAGAAAGAAAGGAAGGAAGGAAGGAAGGAAGGAAGGAAGGAAGGAAGGAAGGAAGGAAGGAAGGAAGGAAGGAAGAAAGAAAGAAAGAAAGAAAGAAAGAAAGAAAGAAAGAAAGAAAGAAAGGAAGGAAGGAAGGAAGGAAGGAAGAAAGAAAGAAAGAAAGAAAGAAAGAAAGAAAGAAAGAAAGAAAGAAAGAAAGAAAGAAAGAAAGAAAGAAAGAAAAAAGGAAGAAAGAAAGAAAGAAAGGAAAGAAAGAAAGAAAGAAAGAAAGGAAAGAAAGAAAGAGAGAGAGAGAAAGAAAGACAGAGAAAGAAAGACAGAGAGAAAAAGAAAGAAAGAAAGAAAGTGATTGCCCAGTTTGCCACTTGAGTCACAGCTCAACTCCAGTTTTTTTTTTAAATCTTGGTAGCTAATAGGAGATAAGAGTCTTATGCAAAGCCCAGCATGAATCAGTTTTCTGAAATCTGAGGATAATGGTTCAACGCCAACCAAGGCAGGAAAGTCCATGAGAATCTTAGCTCCCATTAATCAATGAAAAGCTGGGAGTGGTGGAGCTCTATCCTTGAACAAAACAGCAGAAGTTCAAGCTATAGGACAGCACACTGATGCACACACAGAGAAAGGCTCATGGACTTTCTTGCATGGGCTAGCTTTGAACCATGATCCTCAGATTTCAGCCTGTCTTCATCTTCTCTTCTTTGAAAATTTTATTGGTCCTGTGGCTTGACCTCTAACTCTGGGGCCTATATCTAACCTTTTATACTCAAGGCTGATGCTTTTACAACCTCATCCACAGCTCAAGGTTTTGTGCTGTGTAGCTGAAGATGAGTTTCAAGCACATTCCTGCCAAGGCTGATTTGACATTGCAAACCTCAGAAGTCAGCCTCTTGTATAGTAAGGATTACACACATGACCAGCAACATTTGGGTCATTTAAAACATTTAATATGTGCTTGCTTCCATCTTCTTTTCTTATTTTCTTCATTTTTTCTTGTCCTAGGAGTAGAAATTGAAACTCAGATGCTGTCTCAGTGCATATATGGGACTAACCATAACAGTTGGCTTTTGAGGGGAAGTTAATTGGAGACAAGAGACTCATGTAGAGGTAGGCCAGATTCAGGAAGCTGAAAATTGAGGAAAGTCCTTAATACTCTTTTCTCCAATTAACCACTAAAAATCTGAAAGTAAGTAGGTCATTGAAGAAAAGGGTGCAAGTTCAAACACCAGGATTGGCACAGAGGTAAAGAGAGACAGAGAGAGATAGAGAGAGAGACAAAGCGAGAGAGAGAGAGAGAGAGAGAGAGAGAGAGAGAGAGAGAGAGAGAGAGAGAGAGAGAGAGAGAGAGATCTTATGAACTCGTATAACTGAGCTGAGCTTTAAACATTATCCTCAAATTTCAGCCTGAGTAGCAAGAATCACAGATATGAACCACCAATGATTGGTTCATTGAAACCTCTGATATTGCCTCTTTCTTCTCTTCTTCTACCCTTCTTTTCATTTGTTTCATTATTTTTGTTTGTTGGTCCTGGAGCTTGAACTCATGCAAGGCCTGGTCTGATACATGAGGCTGAAATCTGCCCATCATAGTTTGAAAGCAGCCTGAGCAAGAAAGTCCATGAAACTCTTACTTCCATTCAATCAAAAAAATCTTATCTCCAGTGTGGCTACCACACACAAAACAGTCTCCTGGAATGTCTTTTTTATTTTCCTTTTTTTATTGTGAAAATACTGTACAGAGGGGTTACAATTACATGAGAAAGATTATGAGTATATTTCTTATCAAGAATTGTAGCCTCCTCCTTTGTTTCCTCTTCCCATCCCTTCCCATCCTCCCCCTGCCCCCCACCCAATCCTCCCCGCTCCCCCTCCCCCCCACGCACCAAAGTTGTAAAGTTCGTTTTTGACATAACTACTTGTACATCTCATGGTTGTAATGCGTCCACCTGTATCCCTGTTTAAACGATTTGTTTTCCCCTTCCCCTCCACAAATTATGCCAACATCAAATACACAGTGAAAGCAGGGGTTATACTGTGGGGTAGGGACATATAAAGCAACAAAGAAATAATCTTATAAATGTGTTAGAACCAATCGCATGAAAGAAAAAAAAACTTTTGAATACATATCTTAGGGTTCATTTCACTAACATCACCTTATCTGACCTTTTCTGCTTGACTCAGTACACAATTGAATTCTATGCCTCCATCAAAAAGAATGACATTGCCTCATTTGTTAGGAAATGGAAAGACTTGGAAAAAAATATATTCAGTGGTAAGCCAGGCGCAAAGAAACATAGGTCCCATGGTTTCCTGGAATTTCTTGACTGGGTTTGCCTTTACACTGGATCTTATATTTCAGCCTCCTGCATTTGTAGAATTACAGACATAAGCCAACAGTCCAAGGTTCTGTACTTCCAATCATTTAATTCTCTTACTGTGAACCTGAGGCTGGATCTCTGAGCCAAGGCACTTTCATAGGTTTTTCCTCAGGGCTGGTGCTTTCCAACTACAAAGACATCCTCATTTCTGGCTTTTCTAGCTGATTAGTTGGAGACTTAGGCAATTCCCTGCCTAGGTTAGCTACGAACAACAACCTTTAGATTTTAGCCTTCTGAACCACTAGGATTAAATACATTAACCAAAAATTCATGGATAATTTTGAAACTTTAATTGGATTTTCTCACATCTTTTTTTCCCTAGCCTTGAGGCTTGAAATCAGGGCTTGGGCACTGTTCCTGAGCTTCTTTTACTGAAGGTGAGGACTCTATTACTTGAGCCACAGTGTCACTTCCAGCCTTTCCTATTTGTGTGGTACTGAGGAAACAGACCCAGGAAATCAAACATGCTAGGCAAGCACTCTATCACTAAACCATATTTCCTGCCATTCTTACACCTTTTTATTTGTATTTTTATTTCCTTGTGTATGCTAGTCCTGGGTCTACAAATCAGCCCCGGTGCTATCCCCGAGGTGTTTACTCAAGATTAGCAAATTAAGTCATGAGCCACAGCACAACTTTGGCTATTTTTTGATGTTGCTTGGTTTTAAGTAGCTACTTAGAGTTGAGTATATGAATTCTCCTATCTGGGCTGGCTTGCAACTGTAAGCTTCAGATTTGAGACTCCTGAGTAGCTACCATCACAGGTGTGTGCCACCTATGCTTGGTTAATTTTAAACTCTGGAATTGGCTCTTTCTTCTCCCACCCTCCTCCACATTTATTTCATTCTTTGTATGTGTGTTGGCCCTGAAGTTAATATCAAGGTCTGGGTGCTGTTTCAGAAATTATTTTCTCATTTCTGCCATTGGAGCCACACCTCAATAGCCAGGTTTCATTTTTCTTCCATTTGGAGATGAGTCTCATGTAATGCCCAGCAAGAGTCAGGAGGCTGAAATCTGAGTATCATAGTTTGAAGCCAGCCTGAGAAGGAAAGTTCATGAGATTCTTTTCATCAACTACCAAGATGCTGGTAGTGGTAGACCTACACAAATTCAAGTCCTAGGTTGGCACACACAGAAAAAAAGACCCATGGCCTTTCCTGTTTGGACTGGAATTTAAATACTATCCTCAAACTTCAGCCTCCTGAAAGCTAAAATTATAAGCATGAATCACCAGCGCCAGGCTTATTTTTAAATATCAAATGGTCATTTCTTCTCTTCTTTCAGTTTTGTTTTTGGTCGACTTTGAGCTGAATTATGCACCAGGAATCTGTTTCCCAGGTTTTCGCCAAATTTCAGTACTTTACAACTACTGTCACACCTTCATTTCCAGCTTTAGCTGGGTAGTTGAAGATAAGAATTTCAATCACTTTCCTACCCAGGCTGGCTTTGAGTTGTGATCCTCATATTTCAATTTCCTCAGTAGCTGGGAATACACAAATAAACCAACAACCCATGGCTCATTTTGACATGTTAATTTTCTCTTTCTCTCATCTTTAATAATTTGTGCTCTTTTTTCTTTATCTTTGTATGTTTTTGTGCTGGGACCTCAACACCAGGGCCTGTGTGCTGTACCAGAGTTTTCTGTTTAAGACTAGGAATATACTACATGAACCAGAGCACAGCTAGTGTCATATTTTCGGTGACAAATGAGACATAAGGGTCTCATGGATTCTCTACCTGGGCTGGCCTTCAAAAAATGGTGATACTCAGATTTCATCCTCCTGAGTAGCTGATAGAACATCGGTGAGCTACCAATGCTTGATTTATTTAAACCTCTGTCATTGGATCTTCCTTCTGCACTTCTAGCCTCTCTTTCTTTAATCCTTCTGTGATTGTCCTGGGGCTTGAACTCAGGGCCTGGTTGCTGTCCCAGAAACGGATTGCCCAATTTTGCCACTTGAGCCATAACTCAATTCCCTGGCTTTGTTTTTTTCTTTTTGACAATTGGAGATAAGAGTCTGAGGAAAGTCTACCATGAATCAAGCCAGGCTGAGAAGGAAAGTCCATGAGACCATGACCTCCAATTAACCACTGAAAATCTTGGAGTGGTAGAGCTCTGTCCTTGAACAAACCAGCACACGTTCAAGAAGGCACACACAAGCTGTAACATGGCACACAGATGCACACATACATAGGATGTCTCATGGATTTTCTTGCCTGCATTAACTTTGAAATGTGGATCCTCAGATTTCAGTCTCTCATTTTCCGCTCTCCTTTGTATTGATTGTTTGTTATTTGTAATTTTTAGTGGCCCTGCAGATTGAACTCTGGTTCTGGGGACTGTTTCTTAGCTTTTTAACTGAAGGCTGTTGCTTTACCACCTCAGCTCCAGCTTAGGGCTTTGTGCTAGGTAGCTGGGATAAGCATCTCAAGCACGTTCCTACTCAGGCTGACTTGATACCACAATCCTCAGATGTCAGGCTCTTGTGTAGTTAGGATTATACTCAGGACCAACAACCCTTGTCTCATTTTAAAACTTTAATATATGCTTGCCACTTCCTTCTTTTGTTTACTTTTTATTTTTTGCATGTTTGTGCTGTTCCTGGGTCTACGAATTGGGGGTCTACGAATTTTGTCTAGAAATTTGTATCCAAGGATATCCTCTATTACATGAGAAACATCATAACTTTTTGGCACTTTTTTGGGGGGGTTGATTAATTAGAGACAAGAGTCATGGACTCTCCTGCCTAGGTTGGCCATGAACCATCATCCTCAAATTTCAGGCTCTTGAATAGCTAGTAAAACATGTATGAGCCACTGATGCTTTATTGATTTAAGCCTTTGTCACTTGCTCTTCATTGGTTACTTCTACTCTTCTTTATTTCTTCTGTGCATGTCCTGTGGCTTGAACTCAGGGTCTGCATGCAGTTTCAGAAAATATTTGCCCTGTTTGCCACTAAAGTTACAGCTCAACTTCCAGCTAAATAAGGTACCTGAAATCTGAGGACCATGTTTCAAAGCCAGCCTGGGCAGGAAAGTCCATGACCCTCTTATCTCCAATTCACCACCCAAAAGCTGAGAGTGCTAGGGCATTAGGCAAAGGATACTACAGAAACACACACATCACACATAGTAACACACACACACACACACACACACACACACACACACACACACACACACAAACATTCCCACATACACACACATAAGTCTCCTGGACTTTGCTTAAGATTGTTGTAGCCAGGGATCAACTAAAGCCATGATCAACAAATACCAGGCTTATATTTAAATTTAAAATTGGCCTTTCTTCATTTCTCCTAAAATTTTTTAGCACTAAGAATTGAACTCTGGGTCAGCAGTTTTATTAATTAGCTTTAGCACCAAATACTGTGCTTTACATCTACAGTCATATCTGCACTTCCAGCTTTTGGCTGGGTAGTTGGGGTAAACAGTTTCATGTACTTTCCTTCCTAGCTTTGAACCTAGAATGGATAGGAATACACACATGAACCAAAAACCATGGCTCATTTTAAACCTTAGTTTTCTTTTACCCATCATTTTTTAATTTGTGAGGGTATTTTTTTTGTTTGTTTTGCAGTGTATGTCTAGGACTTTAACTCAGGGCCTAGGTTTTGTCCCAAAGTTTATATTTGAGACTAGCACTCAACCGAATGTGCCAAAGTACAAATTGTATCTTATTTTTTGTGGGAAATTAGTTATATGAGTCTCATGGACCCTCCTGCCCTCCTGAGTACCTTGTACAACATGTGAGAGAAACCAATGTTTGATTCATTTCAACCTCTGTCACTGACTCTTCCTTTGGTACTTCTATTCTCTTTTTATTTCTTCTGTGTTTGTCCTCCAGCTTGAACTCAGAGTCTGGGTGCTGTCCCAGAAATTTTCCCAGCTCTGCCAGTTGAACCACAGCTAAACTCCAGGATTTTTTTTTCTGCTTTGGTGTTTAATTAGAAATGAATATAATGTAGAGCCAGACCAGATTTACGAGGCTGAAATCTGAGAATCAAAGCTGGTGCCAGCCTGGGCAAGAAAGCACATGATATCTCCAATTATAACCACTAAAAAGCTGAGATTAGTAGAGCTTTGTGCAAAACAGTACAAGTTCAAGCAACAGGACTCACACACAGACATACTTACAAAAAGACAAGTCTTATTTACATTCCTACTTGTTCTGGCCTTAAAATATTATCCACACATTTTAGCCTCTTGAGTAAACAGAATTACAATTATGAGCCACCAGTGTTGGGCTGATTGGCTCATTGCAGCCTCAGTTATTGGTTCTTCTTTCTCATCTAGTCTTCTTTGCATCTATTCATTTCATTTTTTTGTGAGTATGCTAGTGCTGGAGCCAGAACTCATGCAAGGCCTGGCCTGTTTCAGGAGGCTGAAATCTGACCATCATGGTTCAAAGCCAGGCTGAGCAGGAAAGTCTAAGATCCTTACCTCCAATTAACTGCCAAAAATCTGGGAGTACTACAGTTCTAGCCCCAGGATGGCCCACAAGTAACTGTCTTCTGGACTTTCCTGCTAGAATTGGCCTTTACAATGGATACCCATATTTCTGCCTCCTGGAGAATTACAGGCATGAGTCAATAGCCCCAGGTTCTCTTCTTATTTACATTTTTGTGATCCTGAGGCTGGATCTCTGAGCCAGGGCACTGTTTCATAGCTTTCTCACTCAGCCTGGTGCTTTACAACTCTATCACGGATTCACTACTGTTTTCTTGTTTATTTGTTTTGCTGGTGATTTGAAGATGAGAGACCATAGCCCTCAGATTTAATCTTAGTATTTAGGATTACACACAAAATGAAGTGGCACTGTAGCTCAAGTGGTAGAGCACTAGCCTTGAACTGAAGTTCTGAGGGACAGAGCTCAGGCCCAGTGTTCAAGCCCTACAACTGATCAAAAAAAGAGGATTACACACAAAACCCAAAAACTCATGACTCATTTTGAAAATTTAATTGCATTTTCTTATACATTTTTAAATTTCTTTTTATTTCCATATGTATGCTGGGCTTTGAGCTATAAATCAGAGCCTAGGAATTGTCCCAGTTCTTTTTTTTTTTTTTTTTTGTCTGTCATGGGCGCTGTCCCTCAGCTCTTCAGCTTGAGGCTAGAGCCGTACCACTTGTGCTACTGTGCCACTTCTGACTTTTCCTACTCATGTGTTGTTTAGGAATTAATCCCAGAGCCTCATGCATGCAAGGCAAACACTCCCCCACTGTGTCACCTTCCCAGACCCGTCCCAGAACATTTTTAATACTAGCCCTCTAAGATGCGAGCCACAGCACAATGTGAAGCTTTTAAAAAAAACTGTAGTTAGCTAATTACAGTAGTTCATGGACTCCCCTGCCTTGGCTGGCCTTGAACACTGACCCTCAGATGGGAGACCCTTGAGTAAGTAAAGTAACAAGTGTAAGCTAACTCAATTTTGCTCATTTTAACCTCTGAAATAGGCTCTCCCTTTTCTTGTTCCACATTTCTTTTCATTTATTTATTTTATTCTTGTGTGTGCTGGTCCTGGAGCTTGATCTCAAGGTGTGGGTGCTGTCCCAGAAATCATTGTCTCATTTCTGCCATTGGAGCCACAGCACAACCCCAGGTGTATTTTTTTCTTCTTTTTGGTGGTTCATTGGAGATAAGTGTCTCATGCAAAGCACAGAATGTCTCAGGAAGCTGAGATCTGATTATCAGTTTGAAGTCAGCCTGCACAGAGAATTCCATGAGACTCTTTAACTCCAATTAGCTGGTAGTGATCCCACCAATTAGCTGAGAGTAATAGAACACCAGCCTTGAGTAAAGTAGAACAAATTCAACCCCCATGACTGGAACACAGAGAAAAAATATCCCATGTACTTTCCTGCATGGGCTTGCCTTTAAATGTTATTTTCTGATGAGTTCTGGGAAGATGGCAGAGGAGAAGCTGTAGGACAAACAAGCTCTCGCATAGAAAGCAATTTTTGTGTTCCAATGGACAGTCCTAAGCCAGAGAATAACACCAAGTGTGTCAACACAGTACAGAGAGTTAGGCCAGAGAGGGAAAATCCAGGCATGGAGACAGATATGAGCACTTGCCAGTAGCCACGGATGTGGCGGCAGTGGCGGCAGCTGCCATACCTGCAACACAGAGAGTCCGGGACTTAGGTTCCAGATGCAGCAAGTGAACGGTTTCTACTTAACACCAGCAAGAACTGACAAGGAGCAGACATCTTCATCCTGAAGTTCGCAGACCAGAGATGACCCAGGACCCAAGGCTCTGGCATGAGTAGAAGCCTGACATCCTCACTCCTTCGCAGGGAGCAATGAGGGAAGGCCAACCCTCCCCCCCCATTACTGGAGAATTCCATCTTTGATACTGACAAAGGCACAGCTGAGCTGATAGCTGCAACTCAGGCCTTGGAAGAAAACAAGAGTCATTTAGCAGGTCACAGGAATCTAACCTGGCCTACCAGGCTCAGCTCCTCCCTGGGAAAAGTCACCCAGCTTGGGCAGGCAGCCCCAGGAGTGGCTTTCTTCACTGGGTAAACAGAGCCAGAGGCTGCCCCTCTCTAAAGCAGCTTTGACAATCAATTGAAATTCAGTAAACATAAACACTGAGAATAGCTCCAGGCTGAGCTCTGTGAGTTTCTCAGAAGCTAACTCCTCAGGGAAAAGCTGCTGTTTGCTGAAAGGCCTCAACTCTACCCAGAACCTAGCCTCATCACAGCATTTCCAAACTAGAGGAAACAGCCATCTCCTCTTTTTGTGAAACTCAAAGTAGATCTCTGTCCCATTGAACTAGCCTGGGAGGAGGATCACAAAATCCTTGGTAAAGCAGAGCATTTTTCTGTGTGCTCAAACAAATTGACTTAAGATACCATCCAAGCCATAGGAAAATCAAACACCATAAGCAGACCAGATACTCCAACAAGAGACTGGTTATGGACACAAGGGAGATAAAGGATCGTCTCATCCCCCTAAAAAAAATTAAAGATCTCTTTTTTTGTACTTTTTATAAATTTTTTTCTAAACATTTTTTTTAATTTTTAACTTTAAAAATATTTGTTTTCTATTAACTTTTTTTTCTTCCTCTTATAATTTTTATTTGGGGGTTATATGTGTGTGTATTTTTTACTTTTTTTTCTTTTAAAATACATTTTTTGTTTATCTCTAGTGACCAATTGATCCTTTTTTTTCTTTCCTGCCCTTCTTTTCACATTTTCTTCTTTTTCCTTCTTTGCATGACTTAATTGCTGTTCGCAACCTTATATATACCCGTAGTTGATATTTTGACTTTAGCAACATTGTATATACACTTAATCCAGAAATTTATTACTCAATTTAAAACTGCTTAGACTTTACTTCCTTAATAGCAGTACTACCTCTTAAGACTTGTATATTTTAAGCATTTTTATTTTTAAATTTTCCACATATCCTTTCTATCCCTCCTGTTCTCTTTTTTTTTTTTAATATTATTTTATTTTATTTGAGAACATACTTTACAGAGGGGCTACAATTACATGGGCAGGATAATGCATACATTTCTTACCAAGCATTGCAGCCTCCTTCTTTGTTTACCCTTCACCTCCCTTCCCAGCCTCCCCCCTCCCCCCACCCAATTATACCCCCCTCCCCCCCCCCCACAAAGACATTGTAAAGCTGGTTTTGACATGACATTTTGTACTTCTCATTGTTGCAACAGGTCCACCTGAATACTTAAACGACTTGTTTGTCCCCATCTCCTCCACATGTTATATTGACATCAAATATAGTGAAAGCAGGGGTTACAATGTGGGGGAGGGACATACAAAGCAACAAAGAAATAATCTTATAAATGCGTTAGAAACACATGCATGAAAGAAACGAAAACATTCAAATACATATTTAAGGGTTCATATTCCTAACATCACATTATCTGACCTTTTCCGCTTGACTCATACCTATACTAGATATTGCAAATAAGGGAAACCATGGGACCTATGCTTCTTTGGGCCTGGCTTACTTCACTTAATATAATTTTTTCCAAACCTTTCCATTTCCTAACAAATGGGGAAATGTCATTCTTTCTGATGGAGGCATAGAATTCCATTGTGTATATATACCACATTTTCTTGATCCATTCATCTACTGAGGGGCATCAGGGTTGGTTCGATATCTTAGCTATGGTAAATAATGCTGCAATAAACATAGTTGTACTGGTAGCTTTAGTGTGGTCTTGTTTGTAAACATTTGGGTAAATGCCCAAAAGTGGGATTGCTGGATCATAAGGGAGATGTATGTGAAGTCTTTAGAGGAACCTCCATACTGCTTTCCAAAGTGGTTGAACAAGTTTACATTCCCACCAACAATGAAGTAAGGTTCCTTTCTGTCCACATCCCCTCCAGCATCTGTTGTTGTTAGAATTCTTGATTTTTGCTGTTCTAACTGGAGTGAGGTGATATCTCAATGTTGTTTTGATTTGCATTTCTTTTATGGCTAGGGATGTTGAACATTTCTTCATGTGTCTATTGGCCATTCTTCTTTCTCTTCAGAGAAGCTTCTCTTTAAGTCTTTCTCCCACTTATTTATTGGGCAGTTGTTTCTTTGAGGATTTGTTGTTGGGTGGTTTAATTTTTTGAGTTCCAAGTATATTTTAGATATGAGACGCTTGTCCATTGTATGGCTAGTAAAGATCTTCTCCCAATCGGTGGGCTTTCTATTGATCTTGCTAGCTATGTCATTTGCCCTGCAGAAGCTCTGCAACCGTATGCAATCCCATTTGTCCAACCTTTCTTTGATTTGTTGTGCTTCCGGATCTCTATTCAGAAAATTTCGGCCTGAGCCAAGGAGACCTAAGGTTTCTCCTATTCCATCCTGTAATGTTTTCAGAGTGTCTGCTTTGAGTTCAAGGTCTTTGATCCATTTGGAGTTGATTCTGGTGCAGGGTGATATATAAGGATCTAGCTTTAGTTTTCTACATGTAGTTAACCAATTTTGCCAGCACCATTTACTGAAGAGGCTGTCTTTCTTCCATTCTATTGTTTTAGCTTCCCTATCGAAGATTAGATGGCTATAGGTCTGTAGGTTCATTTCTGGGTTTTCAAGTCTATTCCATTGGTACTGAGGTCTGTTCTTATGCCAATACCAAGCTGTTTTGATTACTATGGCTTTATAGTAGAGTTTGAAATTTGGTATTGATATTCCTCAAGCAGTGTTCTTTCCGTTGAGGAGCGTTTTTGCTATTCGGGGTCTTTTATTGTTCCATATGAATTTTTGGATTGCCTTTTCTATTTCCTTGAAGAATGAGGTTGGAATTTTAATAGGTATCGCGTTGAATTTGTAGATAGCCTTGGGAAGTATTGCCATTTTCACGATGTTAATCTTTCCAATCCAGGAGCATGGGAGGTTTTGCCATTTTTTAAGTTCTGTGTTGATTTCCTTTTTCGAGATTTTAAAGTTGTCATCATAGAGGTACTTCACTTCTTTGGTTAAGTTAATTTCTAGGTATTTTATTTTTTGTGGGGCTATTACAAATGGAGTTGCTTTCCTAATTTCAGCCACACTTTTCTCATTGTTGGCATATAGAAAATCCATTGATTTTTGGGGGTTAATTTTATAACCTGCTACTTTGCCAAAGTTTTGAATCAGCTTGAGTAATTTGGGAGTGGAGTCTATGGGATTCTTTAAATACAAGATCATGTCATCTGCAAAGAGGGAGAGTTTTATTTCTTCTTTCCCTACTTGGATCCCCTTTATGTCTGCATCTTGTCTTATTGCTGTAGCTAGGCATTCTAATACTAGATTGAAGAGAAGTGGAGAGAGTGGGCATGCTTGTCTTGTTCCTGAGTTAAGAGGAAATGGCTTTAGTTTTTCACCATTGAGTATAATGCTGGCTGTAGGTTTGTCATATACAGCCTTTATTGTATTGAGGAATGTTCCAAGGATTTCTAATTTTTCCAAAACCTTCATCATGAAGGGGTGTTGGATCTTGTCGAATGCTTTTTCTGCATCTATTGAGATAACCATGTGGTTCTTATTCTTGCTCCTGTTGATGTGATGAATAATATTAATTGATTTGCGTATATTGAACCAGCTTTACATCCATGAAATAAATCCTGTTTGATCATGGTGTATGATTTTTTGGATGAATTGTTGAAGTCGATTGGCCAAAATTTTGTTGAGAAGTTTTGCATCAATGTTCATCAAAGAAATGGGTCTATAGTTCTCTTTCTTTGATGAGTCCCTGGCTGGTTTTGGGATGAGGGTTATGATGGCTTCATAGAATGTGTTCGGTAGTGAGCTTTCTCTTTCAATTTCATTTAAGCGTTGGAGGAGTATTGGTGTGAGCTCTGCTTTGAAGGCTTTGTAAAATTCCGTTTTAAAACCATCTGGTCCTGGACTTTTCTTAGCTGGGAGGTCTGCTGTTTCTATTTCAATGCTTGATATGGGCCTGTTAAGCTGGTTTAACTCATCTTGGTTTAGTTTTGGCATGTCAATATTTGCTAGGAAAAGGTCCATTTCTGTCAAGTTCTCAAACTTATTAGCATAAAGTTTTGAGAAGTATTCCCTTATAATGTTCTGAATCTTGGTTGTTTCCGTGGTGATGTTTCCATTCTCATCTCTGAGTTTATTAATTTGGGTGTGTTCTCTACTTTTTCTGATAAGGTTTGCTAAGGGTCTGTCAATTTTGTTAAGTTTTTCGAAGAACCAACTCTTTTTTTTTGTTGATTCTTTCTATAGTTTTTTTGGATTCTAATTCATTTAATTCTGATTTAATTTTGATTATTTCTTTCCGTCTACTGGATTGGGGTTTATCTTGCTGCTCTTTTTCAAGGAGGTTTAGATGTGTCATTAAATTGTTAGTTTCAGATCTCTCCAATTTGTTGATGTAGGAGCTCAGAGCTATAAACTTGCCTCTGAGTACTGCCTTTGCTGTGTCCCAGAGGAGCTGGTAATTTGTGTGTTCATTTTTGTTGAATAGCATGAACATTTGAATTTCCTTTCTAATCTCTTCCATGACCCACTCATGATTCAGCAGTGTGTTGTTCAGCCTCCATGTGATACCACACTTTCTTTGGTGGCTTTTGGTGTTGAGTTCTAATTTTATTCCCTTGTGGTCAGAGAGAATGCAAGGTATAACTTCAGTGTTTCTGAATTTAGACAAGTTTGCTTTGTGGCCTAAAATGTGGTCTATTTTAGAAAACGTTCCATGTGCTGCAGAGAAGAATGTGTATTCTGATGCTGCTGGGTGAAATGTTCGGTAAATGTCTGTTAAGTCTAGTTGATCTGTGCAGCTGTTTAAATCTGCGGTTTCTCTGCTGAGTTTTTGCCGAGTTGATCTATGTAGTGGGGAGAGTGGTGTGTTAAAATCCCCAACAATTAATGTCTTTGGATCTATATGGGATTTGAGGGAAAGTAGTGTTTCTTTGATAAATTTGGGTGCTCAATTGTTTGGCGAATAGATATTTAGAATTGTAATAATCTCCTGAAGGAGAGATCCTTTAATTAGTATGTAGCGACCTTCTTTATCTCTTCTCACGAATTTTAATTTGAAGTCTATTTTATGTGATATTAGGATTGCAACTCCCGCCTGTTTATGAGGGCCGTTTGCTTGGTAGATTTTGTTCCAGACTTTAACATTGAAAATGTGTTTGTTTTTATGGGCAAGATGTGACTCCTGCAGGCAGCAGATAGAAGGGTCTTGTTTTTTAATCCAACTAGACACTCTATGTCGCTTAATTGTAGAGTTCAGTCCGTTAACGTTAAGAGATAGGACTGAGAGGTATTTGGGAGTTCCTGCCATGTTATCCACCTTCTTGGGGCTGCGAAAACTGGGTTCTTCCTAAGGTTCTTGGATTCTCAGTTTGAGTGCAGTTTCTTGGCCTTTGTTGCGGTCTGCTTGGTTTTCTATGTGTAGGACATCTTTAGGAATCTTTTGTAGGGCTGGTTTGGTGGAGATGTATTGTTTCAATTTTTCTTTGCTATGGAAGGTTTTTATTTGGCCTTCAGTTATGAAGGAGAGTTTAGCTGGGTACAGTATTCTTGGTTGATAGTTGTTTGTTTTTAGGCCATGGCATACATCATTCCAGGCTCTTCTTGCTTTGATTGTCTCTGCTGAGAAATCTGAGGTAATTCTAATTGGTTTCCCTTTATAGGTGATTACCCTTTTCTCCTTGACAGCTTTAAGGATCTTTTCCTTGGTCTGGGTTGATCCTGTGTGGATTATAATGTGACAGTGGGATGTCCTATTCTGGTCTGGTCTATTTGGGGTTCTAAAAGTTTCTTGTATCTGAATAGGCCTATCTTTTTGTATGTTTGGGAAGTTCTCTGCTAGGATCCTGTTAAACAAATTTCCTAGACCATTAACTTCTGTTTCTAGGTGCTCCTCTACACCCATTATCCTTAGATTGTTCCTTCTGATGGTGTCTTCCAGGTTTTGGATAGACCTATCATATTTTTTGGACTTGTCTTGGATGGTTGTATGTTCTTTCTCTATAATATCTAGGCTGTCTTCAATCCCTGATATTCGATCTTCTGCATGGTCTAACCTGCTGTCAAGACTCTCTACTTTGTTTTTTATCTCTTTTCCTTCTAATTGGTCAGCTTTGATGGCTTCAAGTTCTTTGTTGAAGCTCTGTTTTAGGTCTTGTATGAATTTCTTTACTTCCTTAATTTGGTGTTCACTGTTTGTTCTCAAATCACTTAGTTGATTGGTTACGGTTTCTTTGGACTCCCATTCCTTCTGTTGGGTTCCATTCAGTATTCCCTTTGTGGTCTCCCTGACTTCCTTCAGCTCTTTGTTAATGGATTCCATGAATGCCTTTAGTGATCTTTGTGTATTCTCTACCTGGTCTCTCAATTCCTGAATTGCTCTTTGATTAGCTTCCTCCCATCTGTGGGATTCCTGCAGTTCTCTTTGAGTGTTCTCTGCCTGCTCACGCCATTCCTCCCTTTTTCTTTCAGTATTCTCAAGTTGTTCACACAAATCCTGTATCAGTTTTTGAGTAGCTTCCTCACGCTTGTGATATTTCTGTATAAACTTCTGAGATGCCTCCTCTCTCTCCCTATCACGCTCATTCAGAGTCCTTTGTACATTGTCAAACTTCTCATTTATCATGTTTGCTATTAGTGTTTGTAGAGCCAAATAACGCAAAGACATAGGTCTATTCAGATACAAGAAGCTTTTAGAACACCAAATAGACTAGACTAGGATAGGACATGCCACCGTCACATTTTAATCCATACAGGATCAAGTCAGACCAAGGAAAAGTTGCTTAAAGCTGTCAAGGAGAAAAGCTCAATCACCAATTAGAATCACCTCAAATTTCTCAGCAGAGACGATTAATTCCGGAGAGCCTGGAATGATGTATGCCATGCCCTAACGACAAACAACTATCCACCAAGAATACTGTACCCAGATAAACTCTTCTTCATAGCCAACTAGATCACAATAAATGCCAAGCAACCGCACCCAAAATGAGAATCTAAGAACCACAGGAAGAACCAAGTTGCCGCAGCCCCCAAGAAAGAGGAAAAAATGGCAGCAACTCCCACATACCTCAGTCCAATCTCTCAACATTAACGGACTTAACTCTCCAATTAAAAGACATAGACTGTCTACTTGGATTAAAAAGCAACATCCTTCTATCTGCTCCTTTCAGGAGTCACACTTTCCCGTAAAAACAAACACATTTTCAATCTGAAAGGTAGAAAAAAAATCTACCAAGCAAATGGCCCCCATAGCCAGGCAGGAGTTGCAATCATAATATCAGATAAAATAGAATTCAAATTAAAATTAGTGAGAAAAGATAAAGAAAGTCGCCACATAGTGTAATTAAGGGATCTCTCCTTCAGGAGGATATTACAATTCTAAATATCTATTAGCCAAACAACGGAGCACCTAAATTACCCAAGAAACACTAAATTCCCTCAAATCCCACATATATCCAAAGACACAGGCCGAAATTTTCTTAATAGAAACCCAGAAACACAACAAATCTAAGAAGGGTTGGACAAATGGGATTGCATGAAGTTGCAGAGATTCTGCATGGCAAAGGACATAGCTAGCAAGATCAATAGAAACCCCACGGATTGGGAGAAAGTCTTCACTAGCCATACAATGGACAAGGGTCTCATATCTAAAATATACCTGCAACTCAAAAAATTAAACCCCCCAACAACAAACCTTCAAAGAAAAAACTGCCCAGTAAAAATGAGATAAAGACTTAAAGAGAAACTTCTCTCAAGAGGAAAGAAGGATGGCCAATAGACACATGAAGAAATGCTCAACCTCTCTAGCCATAAAAGAAATGCAAATCAAAACAGCATTGAGATATCACCTCACCCCAGTTAGAATGGCTAGCATCAAGAACTCTAATAACAACAGATGCTGGAGGGCATGTGGACAGATGGGAACCTTACTGCATTGTTGGTGGGAGTATAAACTTGTACAAACACTTTGGAAAGTAGTATGGAGTTTCCTAAGAAGACTCCACATACAGCTGCCCTATGACCCAGCAATCCCACGTTGGGGCATTTAACCAAATGTTCACAAACAAAACTACAAGAAAGTTACCAGCACAACTATGTTTATTGCCACCTTATTTACCATAGCTAAGATATGGAACCAACCCAGATGCCCCTCAGCAGATGAATGGATCAAGAAAATGTCGTATATATACACAATGTAATTCAATGCCTCCGTCAGAAAGAATGACATTGTCCCATTTGTTAGGAAATGGAAAGACTTGGGAAAAATTGTATTAAGTGAAGTAAGCCAGGCCCAAATAAACATAGGTCCCATGGTTTCCCCTATTTGTAATAACTAGTATACGTCTGAGTCAAGCAGAAAAGGTCAGATAAGTTGATGGTAGGGAAATGAACCCTAAGATATTTATTCAAATGTTTTTTTTTTCTTTCATGCAATTGTTTATAACAAATTTATAAGATTATTTCTTTGTTGCTTTGTATGTGCCTCCCCCACTGTATACCCCCTGCTTTCACAGTATTTGATGTTGCTATCATTTGTGGAGGGGATGGGAAAAAAAACAAATGGTTTAAATAGGCATACAGGTGAACCCATTGCAAGGAGATGTACAAGTCATTATGTCAAAAATGAACTTTAAAACTTTGGTAGGGGGAGGAGGGTTGGGTGGTGGGACGGAGGGAGGATGGGATGGGAAGGGGAAACAAAGGAGGAGGCTACAATGCTTTATGGGAAATGTACTCATTGTCTTGCCCATGTAATTGTAACACCTATGTACAGTATTTTCACAATAAAAAGGGGTCTATTTTTGAAAATGTTCCATGTAGTGGTGAGAATAAAGTGTATTCTGATGCTGCTGGGTGAAATATTCAGTAATTGTCTGTTAGATATAGTTGATCTAGGCAGTTCTTTAGATCTGCTGTTTCTCTGTTGAGTTTTTGTCGAGTTGATCTACATAGTGTGGATAGTGGTCTGTTAAAGTCCCCAACAATTCTTGTCTTTGGATCAATTTGAGACTTTGGGGAAACTAGTGTTTGTTGGATAAATTTCGGTGATCCATTGTTTGACGAATAGAATTTATTATTGCAATAACCTCCTGAAAGAAAGATCCCTTAATTCCTATGTAATGACCTTCTTTATCTATTCTCACGAATTTTAATTTGAAGTCTATTTTATCTGATATTATGACTGCAACTCCCGTCTGTTTATGGGGGCCATTTTCTTGGTACATTTTGTTCCAGAGTTTCACTTTCAAAGTGTGTTTGTTTTTATGGGCAAGGTGTGATTCCTGTAGGCAGCAGATAAAAGAATGTTTCTTTTTAATCCAACCAGACAGTCTATGTTGCTTAATTGGAGAGTTAAGACCGTTAATGTTGAGAGAAAGGACTGAGAAGTGTTTGGTAGTTTCTGCCATTTTATCCACCTTTTTGGGGGCTGTGGCAACTTGGTTCTTCCTTTGGTTTTTGGATTCTCAGTTTGGATGCCTTTCTTTGCCTTTATTGTGGTCTTGTTGGTTCTGTCTGTGTAGGACATCTTAAAGTATCTTTTGTAGAATCTGTTTGGTGGAGATATATTTTTTATGTTTTTCTTTGCTATCGAAGGTTTTTATTTCACCTTCGGTTATGAAGGAGAATTTAGCTGTTTACGGTATTTACAGTATCACATTTTGTCTTTAGGTCATGGCATGCATAATTCCAGGCTCTTCTTGCTTTAATTTTCTCTGCTGAAAAAATGAAGTTATTCTAATTGGTTTCCCTTCATAGATGATTGATCTTTTCTCCTTGACAGCTTTAAGGATCTTTTCCTTGGTCTGAATTGATCTTATGCATATTATAATGTGACAGTGGGATGTCCTGCCCTCGTCTGGTCTATTTGGGGTTCTAAAAGTTTCTTGTATCTGAATAGGCCTATCTTTTTGCATGTTTGGGAATTTCTCTTCTAGGATCCTGTTAAACAAATTTCCTAGACCATTACCTTTTGACTCTAGGTGTTCCTCTACACCCATTATTCTCTGATTAGGCCTTCTGATGGTGCCTTCCAGTTGCTGAATATATCTATCATATTTCTTTATTTGTCTTGGATAAGTGTACATTCTTTATAATATCTAGGCTGTCTTCATTAACTGAGATTCGATTTCTGCATGGTCTAACCTACTGTAAAGACTTTCTTCTTTGTTTTTTATTCACTTTCCTTCTAATTGTGTGGCTTTGATGACTTCGTATTCTTTGTTGGAGCTTTGTTTTAGATCTTGTATGAACTTCTTTACTTCCTTAATTTGGTGTTCAGTGCTTATTCTCAAATCACTTAGTTGTTTGGTTATGGTTTCCTTATACTCCCATTCCTTCTGTCGGGTTAGATTCAGCATTCCCTTTGTGGTCTCCCTGAATTCTTTCAGCTGTCTGTTTATGGATTCCATGAATGTCTCTATTAATCTTTGTTTATTCTCATCCCTCCCTTGCAATTCCTGTTTTACTCTTTGATTAGCTTCCTCATGTTCATGCAATTCCTGTAGTTCTCTTTGACTGTTCTCAGCCTGCTCAATCAATTCCTGACATTCTCTTTGTCTGTTTACAGCCTGCTCATGCAATTCCTGTATTTCTCTGATGGTTCTCAGCCTGCTCACACAATTCCTTTAATTCTCTTTGAGTGTTCTCATCCTGATCATGCAATTCTGTATCAATCTTTGAGTAGCTTCCTCATGCTCATGAGATTACTGTATTGATCTTTGGTTTACCTCCTCTCTCTCCCTACCATGTTCACACTGAGTCCTTTGCAGGTTTTCTATCTGTTCATTCACCATGTTTCCCAGTAATATTTATAGAGCTTTTGGGGAACTCTACTCTGGAATACACATTATCTGTTCTGTCACCTGGTTATCATGAGTGGAAGTTGAGATACCAGGACTTGCATTTTTCTTGTGTTTTTCTGGCTGGTTCTGCCCATTTGATATAAAAGTAATACCAATTTTCTGCTAGAATAATGTTTCAAGTCATGCATCCACCAAAGTCCTGCAGTTGCACAGGCAAAAAGATGCAGATATAATCTAGTTCAACAGATACAATCTATTCAACATCAAACAACTATGGATTAATGGGCTAACAACAGCAAGGACTAATTTGGCAAACCAGAAATTATTATATTTAGGGACAAATGTGAGGAAAAATAGGATTAGAAGAAGGTGGAGAGGTAAAAGGAGAGTGAATTTAACCAAGTTCTAATCTCAAAGAACGAAATGGATTGGACAGAATAGTAGGAGAGAGAAAAAACAGACAAGGAAAAATGGGAAAAACAAATATTTAAGTTTAATAAATGAATCTTAAAAATTAAGTTTAAGGTGATATTGAGAGAAGAAAAGGATACGAGTGATAGAAAGGAGATATGAAATACTAAAAAATAAAAATTCTCGAAAATTATATAGGTTTAAAGAGATAATACTGCTATTACAGAATTTAAGGATAAGAAATTTTGAATTGAGTAATAAAATTCTTGATTAAGTGTGTATACAATGTGGGTAAGGTTTAATATTCGAGGATGAGCATATATCTGAGGATGAGCAGAACAGCAAATAAGTCACAGAAAAAGAAGGAAACAGAAGAAAAAATGAAAAGAATGAAAAAGAAAAAAAGGACCAAAAGGTCAGTAGAGATTTAAACAAAGCACACACACACACACACACACACACACACACACACACACACACACACACACACACACACACAGACACACACCTAAATTAAAAATTAGGAGGGGAGAAAAAAAGATTAATAGAAAACAATATTTTTTAAAAACTAAAAATTAAAAAAAGTACAAAAAAGAGTTCTTTTTTTGGGGGAAAGTAGATGGGAAGATCCTGTATTTCCCTGTGTATATAACCAGTCTCTTGGTGGAGTCTCTAGTCTGCTTGTGGTGTTTGGTTTGCCTGTGGCTTGATTGGTTTCTTAAGTCAATTTGTTTGAGCAGGCAGAAAAATGCTCTGCTTTACCCAGGATTTTGTGATCCTCCTCCCAGGCTAGTTCAATTAGAGGGAGATCTGCTTTGAGTTTCACAAAATAGGGAGATGGCTGTTTCCTCTAGTTTGAAGATGCTCTGATGAGGCTAGGTTCTGGATAGAGTTGAGGCCTTTCAACAAATTGTAGCTTTTCCCTGAGGGGTAGCTCTGAGACACTCACAGAGCCCAGCCTGGAGCCATTCTCAGGGTTTCTGCTTACTGAATTTCACTTGATTGTCTAGGCTGCTGTAGAGAGGGGCAGCCGCTGGCTCTGTTTACCCAGTGAAGAAAGTCACTCCCCTCGGGGCAGAGCTTTTTCTGCCTGGGCTGGGTGACTTTTCCCAGGGAGGAGCTGAGCCTGGCAAGTCAGGTCAAGTGCCTGTGACCTCCTAAATGACTTTTGTTTTTTTTTTCCAAGGCCTGAGTTGGAGCTAGCTTCTCAGCTGGGCCTTTTCAATATCAAATATAGAGATCTCCGGGGGTGAGGGCGGGAGGGGTGGCCTTCCCTCCTCTGCTCCCTGAGAAGGAGTGAGTATGTCAGGATTCTACTCACGCTGAAGTCTTGGTTCCTTGGTTGTCTCTGGTCTGTGATCTGCAGGATGAAGATATTTGCTACTTGTCAGTTCTTTCTGGTTTTAAGTAGAATCCGGTCACCTGCTGTGTCTGGCACCATTGTCCCAGACTCTGTGTTGTTCGCTTGGCGGCTAGGCTGCTGCTGTTACCACCGCCACCGCAGCTGCAGCTAATGGCAAGAGCTCAGATCTGTCTCCTTGCCTAGATTTTCTCTCTCTGGCCAAAATCTCTGTACTGTGATGGCACACTTGGTAATTCTCTGGCCTAGGACTCTTCACTGGAACACTACAACTATTTTCTATGTGACAGCTTTTTTAGCCTCTAGCTTCTTCTCCTCCATCCTCCCCTAAAGTAATTTGTTGTTGCTTTTTTAAAAAACTGGTGCCAGTGGCTCATGCCTGTAATCATAACAACTCAGGTGGCTGAGATCTGATAATCGAGGATTAATAACAGCCAGGGTAAGAAGGTCTGTGAGACTATTATCTCATTAACCAGTTACCAAGAACCTAAAAGGGGCATTGGGGGCCAAACTAGTAGAGTGATAGCCTTGAGCACAAGAGAACAGGGGTTTCAACCAGGCCCTCAGTTCAAGCTTCACATATTAAAAAAAGTTAAAAAGAATTTGCCATCATTTGTAATCTCAGCATCCTCAACTAGTGGTTTATTTATAGCCAATTTGTATCTCAGTTTGCACGTATTTGGGTAGGGGAACTAAACTTATATAACAGTTAAAAGAAAAAAAAATGAACACAAGGGTACAGGTGTCTCAGGCATGTAATCTTACCTTCTCAGGAGGCTGAGAAATGAGGATGGTGGTTTAAAGCCAGCCCTGGGCAGAAACGTTCCCATGAGACTGCTATTTCCAATTAACCACTAAAAAACAAGAAATGGAACTGTGGTTTAAACTTGTATGGTAGAGTGCTAACCTTGAGCAAAGAAGCTCTGGGACAGCACCCATGCCCTGTTTTAAAGCCCCATGTCTGAAGGAAAAAAAAAAAGATTTCAGGGCTGGGAAGGTGGCTAAGTGGTAGAGTGCTTGCCATGCAGGTATGAGCCTTTGGTTCAATTTCTTAGTACCACATAAGCAGAAAAGCCAGAAGTTGCATTGTGGTACAACTGGTAGGGTGATATCCTTGAGGTGAAGAGCTAAGGGACAGGGCCCAAGCCAAGAATTCAGGACCCATGATGGACAAAAAACAAACAAAAAAAGAGTTCAAACAATTAAATGATGTGCACAATAGACTATACACTAAAGATGAAAGATTAAATTAATAATTAAAATGATCAACATTGTTTCAATTTTGTAGGTGGTGAATGTAGCAGAAAAAGTGATAAGAAATAATGATTCATTTCTAACAACTCTTCCATTTGTTAAACTCATTTACTATTTTAAACTAAAGAAGCACTTAAGCGCCGGGTGCTGGTGGCTCACGCCTGTAATCCTAGCTACTCAGGAGGCTGAGATCTGAGGATCGCGGTTCAAAGCCAGCCCGGGCCGGAGAGACCGTGACACTCCTATCTCCAATAAACCACCAGAAAACCGGAAGTGGCGCTGTAGATCAAGTGGTAGAGCGCTCGCCTTGAGCTGAAGAGCTGAGGGACAGCGCCCAGGCCCAGAGTTCAAGCCCCACGACCGACAAAAAAAAAATAAAAATAAAAAATAAAAAAAAATAAAGAAGCACTTAAGTATCACTTTATTGAAAAACAAAATTGAACATGTGCTTTAGCCTGAATTCCACATTTTATAATTTGCCTTTTAGTAAACAATCAGTATCTTTTCTTATAAAATACATGTGATACCTTTATTTAATACTTCACATCTTTCCAGTATTTGGTTATAACAAAACCCCTCCCATCTTTCTTTTCTTCCTTCCACTCCTTCATATCCTTTCCTCCTTTCAATCCTAGCAATTAAACTCAGGGCTTCATGCATTTTATGTAGATGCTCTACAAAGTGAGCCATACACCTGTTCTTTTCGCTTTAGTCACTTTTTTTTTTGTTGGTCATGTGGCTTGAACTCTGCGCCTGGACACTGTTCCTGCACTCTTCAGCTCAAGGCGAGTGCTCTACTGTTTGAGCCACAGTGCCACTTCTGGTTTTCTAGTGGTTTATTGAGATAGGAGTCTCACACACTTTCCTGCCTAAATTGGCTTTTAACTGGGATCTTCAGATCTCAGCCTCCTGAGCAGCTAAGATTACAGGCATGAGCCACCTGCGCTTAGCGCTGCTTTAGCCATTTTTATGACAGGGTTTTCTGTTTATGACCAGGCTAGCATGGATCACAATCCCTCGATGACAGGGAGGGTTGTGTGTAACAAGTCAGATACAGTGAGGAAACAACTTTCTCTGTCCATCACATGGAGAATTTTCGAGGACTGTATTAGAAATGTCGAGGAGTGGTTTGTGATGAGCATTCTGCTTCCAGGAGTCTCTTCCCACTTCCCAACATTCTAGTCCTGCCAGAAAGGTTCTATGGTAGAAGGCTCAGGATGGAGAAGGCAGACTCTCATTTTCCTTGTCACCAATCTGCCCACAGCAGTGATTGTTCCATCTTAACTATTTGGATGGACTTCTACCCTGATGATTTTTATGAGCACAAGAAACTTGACATCCTGAAAACACTTACATAGTATGACAAACTCAACACGCCCTCTTCAAACTTGCTGTTCTGCTTCCATATTCTTCTGGACCAGCTGGAGCAACGAATGACCCATGAGACCAAGAAAAAGAGTAAGTAGTACTTGTTTAGATGCCTTAGAGCTTGTGAGTAGGGATGGAACCTAGATCTCAAGGGATGGGCCTGCTTGGCCAATAGCCCTTTGTACTATCCAGCTTGACAAAATGTCATTTTATGGATGTTCTATGCCGGGTAATGTCTGTGCCCTTTTTAAAAGAACTTGGACATAACCACTCATTAGAAACACTCTACCTTCTCATCAGTGTTCAGTCCAAACTCAAGTTCTACAGCTTCCCCTATTACACCCTCATAGAAGTTTATTCACACTTTAACTTCTAGAGTCTACTCTAAGACTCTTGTACCTATTTCCATTCTTATGTTTGTGTCACTGTAGAGAACTTCCTGCTGAACTCCAGATAAAGAACCCATCAGAGATGTGTCCTATGGTGAGTGATGGAGATTGGAAGCTAACACTGGACTCCAGAAACCATGTGAACATAGAGGCTTTTTTCAATGTATAGAAAGGACCAAGTAGGTTTTGAGTCCTGTAGACATCCCACTAGTTCTGAACTCCACATGTGATGTATGTGAACCTGCACATACCACCAAGGAAGAAGATGATCCAGAATGTCTTCTATTGATGTTCACAATTCACATAGATCACATCCAAACCATTAAAAAAGTATTGGTCTTGGAGTGCAGGATAAATATGTGCTAATGGAAAATGACCCCAGTCTACGTTCAGAAAAACCAATAAGTTAGGTCCAAAGTCTAGATTCAGTTGAGGAAAGGGAATCTGTCCTCACAGAATATCCAGACCAATTTGTCCTGCTGCTGGGGATCCAATTTCCCATTGAGAAATAAGATCTGTCCCTCCCTAGATTCAGGAAGAAAATAGTGCCTTTAATAAGGAAGTAGATCCTTTTGAGGACTCTGAGGCAGAATTTGTGTCTGAAGGCAATTAGAAGACAATCCATATTTAGAGATTGCTTTTCCCCCCTTCTTTAGAAAATCTTTATATTTATTTTTGGTCCTGGTTGTTGTAAAATGATCAGTCTAGTTATTTTTCTGACGTTATTAAAATGTCAGTGTTTATGTTATGTTATACAATTCATGAATCTTAAATGTGTTTTTTTTTCAACCAACAATATAAAGCACCATGCACATGTGTTTTGTGTGTGGGAAAACACAGAGTGACAGGGGGGCTGAACAAGAGAGCCTACTGGACATAAAGGGAACGGTTAAATGCACAGGGAGTTGCGAGGAAGCCAGGCCATGCCTTCATGGGGTGATAAGGTGGCTACAAAAGCTCTAGGACATACCAGATCAGATGACTTAGAAAGCTGTTCTGTCAATTGGGACAAACGCTACAATACTTATAGTGGTATGTGGGACTTTCTTCCAACAGTGAGTTCAAATCTGTATATATATTCACTGTGCTTTGGGAAATATTGAAGAAAAATTTAGCTCCATTAACATAAAAATTCTACTTAGGGCTGAATACATTTGACAAAATACATAGGAAATATCGACACTGGAAATTATAAGCCATCATCAATAGAAGAAAGAAGGCTTATATAGATGGACAAACACAAAATCAGGAAGCAATTAAATCAGTTATATGGAAATACATGTTATATTCATTACATTTTATATAGTATAATATATGATATATAAGATCGAATATGATTTTTCATACTACAAGGGCTTTTAACATTTTTAATCTTAAGTATTTTTTTCACATAATATTAGTGTAAAACATTATTGGGGAACGTGGTAATAAAACTTTGATTATAATTATATGAATATATATTTTTGTGTTTCTAGATATAACATTGATTATAAATAGATGAATAAATGTAAACATATATTTGTATATCTGCCTATGAGGTGAATATAATGAAACAGGCTACACAATGTATAAAAAGGCAGTTATGAGTTATTATATGAGACTCAGGCCTGTAATCCTAGTTATGTGGGAAGCTGGGTTCTGAGTTTTAGTTTCTCTTACCCCCATGCCATTAGATTTTCAGAGGAGACCTGGTCCCTCGAGTGTAGCCAAGCAACACATATGTAGTAGGATCACACTCAGTGACCCCAGAGGAAAGTCAGTAGAAATCAGGACAAGCTTATTATGTTAGGACAGTCTACTCAGTTCCTGTGCCAAGATGGGCATCTGTAGAACATCAGATGGAAAGTTGGCATTCCCTCCCAAAATGTTTTTCACTATCCTGAATTAAACTTTATTTCCCTTCCCAACCTGCAAACAAATAGAATTATGCCAAGGGCTAAAGAGAGATGGACAAAGACTTACAAATACATAAAATTATATACTTTTTTTGGGGGGGGGGTTCCGGTTGTCAGCTTGAACTATGGGCCTGGGCGCTATCTCTCAGCTCTTCAGCTCAAGGCTAGTGCTCTACCACTTGAGCCACAGCGCCACTTCTGGCTTATTTTCTTTTTGCTTATGTGGTGCTGAGGAATCGAACCCAGGGCCTCATGCATGCAAGGCAAGCACTCTACCACTGAGCCACCTTCCCAGCCCCCAAATTATATACTTTGTTTCAGTAATTCAATGACAAATCATCAAAGGCATATCTTGAATTTTTCTTTTTTTTTAATGGAAATGGGAATATACACTGAGTGCATCAGGGAGTAGGTGATAGTTTGGATGCTGAGTTGTGGAATACACTCCTGGGCATGGGTGTCACTTGCCTCTGAGAACTTGTGTGAGGATGCGTCTCCACACACAGCTTCACAAAACAATGCCCATAACTTGTATGATGTCATAGCCATCTTTCCATAGCAGCAAATAGGTGTCAGGCACTGATCCTTCTCTGAGGTGGACTAAGCAACACAGAAAGGCACAAAGAACTAGAGGAAATGACCGCTAGACACCAGACACCAGCTTCAAGAGCTGTCCTGACCAGAAGCTAGGATAAATTGAGCTGGAGAAGGCTGATCCCCAGACAAGGCTCCTGAGCACTAAGGACCAGGCACTATTATAGGTGTTGGAGAAACAATTGAATGTGGTTCTCTCCTCATAAATTTCATGCTCAAAAGAAAACCAGAAATCATAATGATAATTTCTATAAATCAGAGATATGACATTGGTAGTTTGGTGGCAACAACTTCAAAGTGGGTATGTGAGGACATATCCCTGAGGAGGAGATAGTTAATCTGACAGCCATCATCCGTGCAACTAACTAGAAGCAGATACTCCAGGCAGTAGGAACAGCAAGTACATCCCTCAGTGATGGGAAAGGACATAACTTGCTTCAGAAAAGGAAAACATCACTGATGTGCTTGCTTGTGAAGTAAGAAAAAAAGGCACAACAAAGAAAAAAAGTCAGACATGAAGATCGGAATAAATTATATAGATACTGGATGCTGCTGGTTACAAGAAAAAAAAATCTGTTATTCTAAATCTGACATGACCCACTGGAACCAAAGTGCTCAAATAGTAGCTAGACACATCTGATTCACCTAGAGAATACATTTAACATGTGATTCTAGCCAGGCTCTGGTGGCTCACAACTGGAATGCAAGCTACTCGGGAGGCTGATATCTGAGGATCAGGTTTGAAGCAAGCCCAAAGAGGAAATTTGGAAAGACTAATCTCCAATTAACCACCAAAATTATGGACATGAAGCTGTGGTTCAACTGCTAGAGCACTAGCCTTGAGAAAAAATTAAGGGACAAAACCCAGGCTTTAGGTCCAAATCCCTGGACTTCAGAAATCAAAGAAGTCAACAAATAAAATTTGGTGCTCAGTCGATCATCACTTAGCATTCTACTTCAATGTATTTGGTATGAGCCTAGGAAGTTACATCCTTAGCAAATGCTCTCCCCTCATATTCTGCTTCATTACCAGTATTCAAATCCCTGGTATTACCAAAGTCTCCTCCCAGTTAGCATAGCAGTCTACCACTGGGAATTAATAGATATATTTTTATTAATCATAATCTATCCAGACACATCAAATGAGTAATAGCCACATTGCATTATTCTGAATGTTTTTGCTCCCCCTTTGAGTTAATAAGCCTTACCATTAAAAACTATAGAATACTTATTAAATTAAATCAACAGTCATCATTCTCCCACCCAATCTTATAACCTAAGTTATGTGGGGTTTTTTTGTTTCTTTGATGTTGGTGCCCTGTATCTTGTCTATACATTTCTCTAGCTTTGGGAGGTGAAGGGAAAAAAACCAAATGCTTAACTAGGGATACAGTTTGACCCATTTTAACAATGAGATCAAGACACTATGTTCAAAAACGAACTGTACAATTTAGGCAGGGAGTGTGAGGGGGGATGGAGAGGAGTAGTTGTGGAGGTGGAAGGGTAGGGATGGTAGGGAAAAAACAAAGGAGAAGGTAACAATGCTTGAGAGGAAATGAACTCATTACCTACCTTATGTAAATGTAACCCCTTTGTACATTATTTTTACAATAAAAAACATATTAAAAAAGATGAAAAGAACCAGAAATAAAACTACATACTTACAATCATCTGATATTCGGCAAAAGAGCGAAAGATGTAATGTGAAAAAAAAAAAAAAAAACATAGCCTTGCCGGATGCCCTTGGCTCATGCCTTTAATCCTAGCTACTCAGAGGCTGAGATCTGAGGATGGTTGTTGAAAGCCAGCAGGGCCAGGGAAGTCAGTGAGACTCTTAGCTCCAATAAACCACAAGAAAATGGGAAGTGGAACTGTGGTTTAAGAACTAGCCTGAAGATGAAATGCTGAGGCCCAGAGTTCAAGCCCCACGACCGACACACACACACACACACACTGACACACACATACACACACACACACACACACACACACACACACACACCACACTTACACACGCATCATAGCTTCTTCAACTATTGGTGTTGGGAAAACTGGACATCCATAGGCAGAAAACTAGAAGTGGATCTCTGCTTCCACTAACATCAAGTCAAAATGGATTAACTACATTAAAATCAGCCAAACTACTATAAGACAGAATAAGGGTGACATTAGAACTTATAGGTACTGAGATGCGAGCTGGGCAGCTGCACGCCTAGCAGTTGCACTCCAGATCCCGCAATCTCGCACTGCGTGCCTCGACCTGATAACCGCTTACTCCAGTTGGCCCCTGCAACAGGCTCCATGCATTGGGCGCACCCCGCGCTCTGGGCAGCTCTGCTCACCGCACTGGCCCTGCTCCATGGGCCGCCTGTGAAATGGCCCCTTAGTGCGCTGAGAGCCCTGTGATGCGAACTCCCTGGCCCAGTGCATGCCTCCGCCTGCCACACCCACGTGTGCAGAGCTGGTGCGCGAGCCAGGCTGTGGCTGCTGCTTGAACTGAGCGCTGCGCGAGGGCCAGCTATGTCATGTCTACTCCGAATGCTGCAACTTGGGGCTCAGCTGCCAGCTGCCACGGGCCGAGCCACGCCTCCTGCAGGCGCTGCTGGACGGCCGGGGGTTCTGCGCCAATGCCAGCGTCCCCTGGCCGCCTGAGCACCAACCTGCTGCCGGTGCCCTCTGCCTCAGGAAATGCTAGTGAGTCGGAGGAGGACCGAGGCACGGGGAGCATGGAGAGCCATGCCCCGCCCAGCACACATAGGGTGTCTGACTCCAAGTATCATTCCATTCATTCATATCTAGACACCATCAAGAAAGGTCACGTGAAGGACAGCCAGCGCTACAAAGTCGACTATGAGTCCCAGAGCACGGACACCCAGAACTTCTCCTCAGAGTCCAAACGGGAGACAGAATATGGTCCCTGCCTTAGAGAGATGGAAGATACCCTGAATCACCTGAAGTTCCTCAATGTGCTGAGTCCTAGGGGTGTGCACATCCCCAACTGCGACAAGAAAGGACTTTATAAGAAGAAGCATTGTTGCCCCTCCAAAGGCAGAAAGCGGGGCTTCTGCTGGTGCGTGGACAAGTATGGTCAGCCCCTCCCAGGCTGGGACAGCAAGGGCATGCACGACATGCACTGCTTCGGCATGCAGAGCCAGTAAACCCCACTGCATCAGTTAAATTGGAGCTCCAATACGCTTTACTTTGCACAAAACACTGCCACGGACAGAAAAACACCTGGCTACAGCTTCAACTTATATTTCTTTTTGTGATGAACTGGTTTTTTGTGTGTGTTTTTTTTTAAAGAAAACCAAAGTTTAGACAGATTTTTGAAATGTCTATTGTTCCTTTAAATGGTAAACTTGAGCATCTTTTCAGTTTTCAATAGTCAGAAAAGAAAATTAATTTCTCTGTTTCTTTCTGTAAAAATAACTGATACTCCTGCCCAAAGCAGCGGACTTGATCCCCTTCTAGAATCCTCTCCACATCTGCCCACTGGAACACCTGACCTTCTGCCCCCCTCACTTCAGTGGCTATTGTAGAAGACACCTCCTCGTTGCCCTCCACCCTGCTCAGGCCTCATGGAGAACAGGAAAGTCAGAAACTCCAGTCACCTGGCCATCTCTACCATACACGAGACCCCTGGCCATCCTGGTCCTAACTTTGATTCCAAGGCTTGGAACCCTGGACGACAAAGCTTCTTCATTTTCTGCAAGTGACCTGATCTGCTTGGAAAATACTAGAGAGATTGAGGTGGAATCTTAACTGACCAAGAAAGTTCTATAAAACTGACCAAAAAGTTCTAGCACATTCTGGGAAACTTGTAAATGCAGATCTTTCTGACCTCCCTCCATCAGGCAGCTTTTCAAGGATGGAGCCCAGTGGAAGGCCGAGGGTTGCCTTGGCTGTGGTCCAGCAAGGCATGGGGAAGGCTGGGAATGTACCCACACCTCACAGGCCTCACCAGTGATGGAGTAATCACTCTGGAGACAACAATAACAACAAAATGTTTTCTAAATTAACTCATAGTTTGGGATTGAGGATACTAAGCTATTTAAAGGCAAAAGTTTATTTTCACCCCTCATCTTTATTCTTGATCTAACAAAACAATGGTGTTTAATGTTATCTAAACAGGAAAGATGAACAGCTTGTTGAGAGAGCCTCATAGGGACACTGGGAACACATAGAGAATAACTTGTGTTCGTTGAACTTGGAGTCCAACTTATACTTTATAATTCACACATATATGCAGAGAGAGAGATATGTTCTCAATGGTTAACATTGTATACAGCATAGCCCCATTATAACAAGATCCATACTAGATAATCCTAGATAGTGTTATAGATACTAGAAGGTGTAACTATGGCCGTGACACGGAGAGGACACTCAGTCCAGGCTGGGCTTTTCTATCCCCAAGGCCAAACCCATGGCAGTGTTTGGGGTGTGGCGATTGTCCTGCCCTACACTGCTCTCATTAAGAACAAAAACAGGTCTCAAGACAGTCTGCCTACCTATTACAAGCTTTCCTTTATTTTTTAAATTTTTTTTGGTGGGGAAAGTATTTTTGAAAAGTTTTGTCTTGCGATGTATTTATAAAAGCAAATAATGTTTTTACCATTAATACAATAATTTAAAAAAAAGAACTTATAGGTACTGGCAGGAACTTCCTGAATAGAATCCCAGGGGCACAACAGATAGGAAAGAGATACAACAAATGGGACTACATCAAAGGAAAAAACCTACACAGGCTAGGGAAATAGGCAGTAAACTAAAAAGACAGCCAACAAATTGGGAAAGATTTTTACCTGCAATACATCAGACAAAGGGCTAATTTTCAATGTATACATGGATCTCAGGAAACTACCCCTCCCAAAACTAATAAACCAACCACCAAATGGGCAGAGGATCTAAGGAGAGACTTCTCAGAAGAAGAGGGAAAAATGGCAAAGAAACATATCAGAAAAGGTTCATCATCCCTGGCCATGAAGAAAATATAAATCAAAGTAATCCTGAGATACCATCTTACCCAAATATCTTGAATTCAGGCAACAAATGTTGGTGGGGAAGTGGAGAAACTGGAAAATGGCAAGGACATTTGCACAACCATGTTCCTTGCTGCTCAATTCACAGTGACAAGAAATGTACACAACGCAGATGCCCCACAATAAATGAATGGAACCAATAATTATGCTATCTATATACAATGAAATTTTACAGAGCCATTAGAAAGGATTAAATAATGTCATTTGCAGGGAAATGGATGACACTAGAATAAATCATGTTAAGAAAGTTAAGCCAACATCAAATTGACAAATGGTACATGTTCCCCTGATATGTGGAAGAAAGGTTTAAAACACAATGGGATTTGACATACTGTGCAGGACTCTAGGCATCATATACAGTAAGAACAGAAGAGGAAGCCTTTGGAGAAAATAACCAAGTTGTAATACCCAAGCACCATTTCTATATAATACTATATATATATATATATATATATATATATATATATATATATATATATATATATATATATATATATACTGAATTGAATTGCAATGATAAGGAAACAAAGGATCTTTTCTTAACTTGTCTTTTCATTTTCTGATGAGTCTGTATTCTTCACCTAATATACACGGAAGATGGGGGAAGGGCACAGAATTAGTGGGAACTGGGTGGAAAATTGCAGCAGCAGAGCCCTCTGGCTGTACTGGACATTGATGAAAGTGAACCATGCAAATCGAGGGTCAAGATGGGAGGGAGGGTATGGAAGAGAATGGGGGAACAGATAAGATTATGTAAAAGGAAGGAAATGTACTAATTACCTGACATACAGAAAGGTAACCCTGCTCTATATCACAGCTAAAACAATTTTTTTTAAAGAAGAGAGTTCCCAAATGAGAACATATGAGAATAGGAAAATACAGAGCAGATAATTCATTTTTATGTCCTTGGTACCTGACAGTTTCAATCAGTAGCTATTGTCCTACCCACTGAGTCATACCTCTAAACCCAAATGTCCTTACAATATTCAAATTTTTCATTCATTTCTTCATATTTTCTATTTACTTTTTGTGGTGTGTTTGTGTTTGTGTTTGTGTGTGTGTGTGTGTGTGTGTGTGTGTGTGTGTGTGTGTGTGTGAGTGTGTGTGTATAAGAAATGGAGTTTGATCGCAGGATCTAGGTGCTATCCCTGAGTTTCTTTTTTGCTCAAGAGTACACTCTACCACTTGAGCCAAAGCTTCACATCTGGTTTTCTTGAACAGTTTATGGGAGATAATGGATTCATAGAGACATTTTTGCACCTCTAGATTCAAATCATCATCTTCAGATCTTAACCTCTGCAGTAGGTAGTATTATAGGCATGAGTCAAGGCTTATGGCTTATGAATTGTTGTCCCTTTTTAAAAAAGCTGGTGCCAGTGGCTCATGCCTGTAATCGTAGCACCACAGGAGGCTGAGATCTGATAACTGAGGTTTAAAGACAACCTGGGTAAGAAAGTCTGTGAGAGTATTATCTCATAAACTGGTTAGCAAGAAACCAGAAGGGGCACTGGCTCAAAATGGTAGAGTGATAGCCTTGAGCACAAAAGAACAGGGACTGCCGCCAGGCCCTGAGTTCAAGCCACACATATAAAAAATGTAAAAAAAAATTGCAATCACTTGTAATCTCAACATCCTCAATTGGTGGTTCATTTAAAATTAATTTGCATCTCACTTTGTACGTACTTGAGAGGGAACTAAACATTTTTCAAAAAATGAGCAGCTGGGTTCAGTTGGCTCATGCCTGTAATCCTACCTTTTCAAGAGGCTGAGAAATGAATATGGTGGCTTAAAGACAGCCTGGGCAGAGAAGTTCCCATGAGACTGGTATTTCCAATTATCCACTACAAAACAAGAAATGGCACTGTGGTTTAAACTGGTATGGTAGAGCAAAAGAATTCTGGGACAATACTCATGGCCTGTGTTCAAGTCCCATGTCTGAAGGAAAAATAGAAATCAAGGCTGGGAATTTGGCTCAGTGCTAGAGTGCTTGCCTTGCATGTTGAAACTTTGGGTTCAATTCCTCAATACCACATAAGCAGAAAAAGCCAGAAGTGACATTGTTGCTCAAGTGGTAGAGTGCTAGCCTTAAGGTAAAGAGCTAAGGGACAGTGCCCAGGCCAGGGTCCAAGATCCATGGTGGATAAAAAACAAACAAACAAAGATAGTTCAAACATTTAAATGATGTGCGCGATAGACTATACACTAAAGATGAAAGATTAAATTAATGAATTAATAATTAAAATGATCAACATTATTTCGATTTTGTAAGTGGTGAATATAGCAGAAAAAGTGATAAGAAATAATGATTCATTTCTAACCACTCATATTGTTTTAAACTCATTTACTACTTTAAAACTAAAGGGGCACATTAGTATCATTTTACAGAAAAACAAAAGTTGTACATGTATTTCAGCCTGAATTCCACATTTTATAATTTTCCTTTTAGTAAACAATCAGTATCTTTTCATATAAAATACCTGTAATCCCTTTATTTAGTACTTATCATTCCAGTATTTGATTATATCATAATTCCTCCCTTACTTCTTTTCTTCATATCCTTTCTTCCTTTCTATACTAGCAGTTAAATTAAGGGCTTCATGCACTTAAAGGTAGGTCCTCTAAAAGGTGAGGCACATGCCGGCTGTTTTTGCTTTAGACACTTTTGTTTTTGTTGGTCATGTGCCTTGAACTCTGGGCCTGGAGACTGTCCTTGCAATTTTCAGCTCAAGGCAAGTGCTCTACTGTTTGAGCCTCAGTGTCACTTCTGATTTTCTGGTGGTTTAATGGAAATAAGAGTCTCACAGACTTTCCTGCCAAGACTGGCTTTGAACTGTGATCTTCAGATCTCAGCCTCCTGAGTAGCTAAGATTACAGGCATGAGGCACTTGCACCCAGCTCTGATTTAGCCTTATTTTTTTTTGGGGGGGGGGCTGAACTCTGGGCCTGGCCACTGTCCCTCAGCTCTTCAGCTCAAGGCTAGCACTCTACCACTTGAGCCACAGTTACACTTCCGGCTTTTTTTTTATTCTGCTTATGTAGTGCTGAGGAATCGAACACAGGGCCTCATGCATGCAAGGCAAGAGCTCTAACACTGAACCACCTTCCCAGCCCTACTTTATCCATTTTTATGGCAGGGTTTTCTCTTTATGACCAGGCCAGCATGGTCCACAATCCTTCTTTTTACCTTTTCTGAGTAGAGGAAATATAAAGCACAAAGCATTGGGTTCAGATATTGATTGAGATCCAAAATTTTGAATGTTTCCCTGGGCTAGGGTCAAATCATAATCCTCTCTGTATCAGTCAAGACCCAGCAGCTAGCATTTCAAGTATGAGCTCCCATGCATGGCTCAAATTTCTGACAACTAAAACATATGAACAAAGTTTTAATAATTTTACATGTTGAATTTGAGGACAACGAGTGTTTTTAATTGCCTAGTTTCAAATTTCATCAAAAAACCCAAATATTAACTTTTGATTTCCTAGATTAAATAAGTAGATCAACTTTTAAAACCAACTATTTTAAGAAAAAAGGCTAGGGATGGAAAGTTTGCTCAGTGGTAGAGCGCTTGGCTTACATGCCTGAGGTCCTGGGTTTGATTCCTCAGCACCACATAAGCAAAAATAAAAAAGCCAGAAATGGCACTGTGGCTCAAGTGGTAGAGTGCAAGCCTTGAGCTGAAGAGCTGATGGACAACACCCAGGCCCAGAGTTCAGGCCCCAGACTAGACCGCCCACCTAAAAAAAGGCTAAACAGTAATCATTCCTACCCCCCAATGTCGATGGCAAAACAGTCTATATGCACAGGAGTGAAAGCCAGGCTGTAGGCAATCACACCATCCATGCTCTTATATCTGATTTGCTTTGGAAACAGGATTATTCTTCCATTCTACTTTCTACAAAGATGCATGATTAGCAAGCATGATTTAGAATGAGAGTGGCCTCATACTTCATGTTCCAAGTAGGAGTCTTGCATTCTGTATATCACTCCCATAAATCTACATACTGGACTTGGCTGTATTGTTTCAATGTTGTCTTTTTGTAGTCTTCTATTTTGTATTGAACCCTTATACTTAAACTCAGAACTTCTCTTTCTCCTATTATTGCTATTGTTTCCCTTATTGTTAGCACATGTAAACTTGGGAAATAATGAACAGCACGTACACTCACAAAAAGAATGTTCTGAGAATCTTCTTCCCATTTAAAATTCGCCTTAATTTACAGAGAACTTAAAAAGTTTGAACTCAATGTACTCATGTATAATGTATTTTTAAGCAATATAAATTTCATATTTTCTCTTTACTAAGTTGTCTCTGAAACACGTGTTACCTCAGGTCCAAAGGTGTCCTAGTGTTATTTCAGTGAAGCCAGAAAACATTCATTATACCTCAAGCAGCACCATCGATTGTTACTGGAAGTAACCGTTACTGGATATGAAAACTGAAACCAGGAGGGGAATGGAACATAGAGGAATAACAAAGTTCAATTACCTTGTATTTCCTTTTTACTGTACAAGAAAAGTATCCCAAGGTTTGAAGGAAACTCTGTCCCTGGGTTTTCCGAGTGTGCTCTTTACTCATATAAATTTTTTCTCTAAACTTCTACTTCAGAATATTACAAAAGGAAATAATGTACCATTTGAAGGCCAGCATAGAACAAAAGGAAATAACATTGTTTTAAAAGTGTTCTCCTGCAAAGGAACAAAGACATGGAGGTTTTAAAGTGACTTATGGATGGATATTTCACCCCTGAGATGATTCTCTTGATGCAGGAGTCAGTTATCAATTCCTTGGGTCTGGTCCTGAGTTCTACAGAGCAAGGAGGATTCCAAAAAAGCAGGATGCATTGAGTATGATCAGCAAAAGGAGCCTCTTCTCTGACCAGTACTCCTTTAAGGAGGGTCCCAAAGAAATATCTGGGATTTTTGTTTGTTTGTTTAGTTTGTGATGGTTCTGGGGCTCGAACTCAGAGGCTGGATCCTGTCCCTGAACAGTTGTCTTTCCTGCCCACCTGCCCCCAAAGCTAGTACACTACTGCTTGAGCCAAAACTCCACTTCTGGTTTTTTGGTGTTTAATTTGCGATAAGATTTTGACAGACTCTCCTGCCTGGTTTGGCTTTGAATTAAGATAGTAAGAAAGCTAAGTGGTATTAATTGTATAGTCTTCTCTTTTGAAACAAGAAATATTAGATGAAGTTTATTGTAAAGCTAATATTTGACAATTTTTAAAGGAAGAGAATATGTCTAGCAAAGAAGGCATAACTTAAATAACTCAGCAAAAGTAGGTGCACTGCATCATTTTGAAATTCTTTTTTCTGCTTGGGAAGATTATTGATCTTGTCCTTCCTTTTGGGGAAACTTAAGGTAATATTTGCACTTTTTGTTGGTTGTGGGGCTTGATCTCTGATCTTGGGCGCACTGCCTCAGGTCTTCAGCTCAAGTTGAGTGCTCTACCGCTTAAGCTACACCACCACTTCAGGCTTTCAGGTGGTTAATTGAAGATAAGTGTCTCATGAACATTCCTGACCAGGCTGGCTTAGAATCACAATATTTTGGTCTCAACCTCCTGACTAGCTAGGATTACAGGGGTGAACCACCAGAGCCTAGGTCATATCTGCGTTTATGTGCACTGAATGACACTATGTAGTCAAATATTGGAAATTTGAATCAAATGATGGCATTGCAGCTTTTCAGAAAACTTGAGGTAACAATAAATATGTCCTCTTTTTCCATGTTGTTTCATTAATGACTCATGAGCTATGGGACCCTTAAATTAGCATTCTCTCCCATCTGTGTAGGTGTATTTAGTATCAGGAAATGTTCATAGAGAAATATAGAAAGACTGAAATTTTTAGAAAGCAAAGAAGGTGAGAAAAAACAACACAGAAGGAGACACATTTATTACACACAGATTACAAGTAGCCTAAGAGATTTAGAATGCTAAAGGTAATGAGGAATAAGTCAAGTTGATAACTATTTGTTCAATAACCAAAAGTGGTTTTCTAAAACAGTTTCTGGTATACCGTAGTTACTAACATTTATTACTTAACTCTGGAGTTCCTTCTCTTTTGTCACAACTGTTAATTTGCCTCTGCCATTTTGGTGCCATAAATGACCAAAAATATTTCCAAATCTCACTTAGATTATCCTTCTCATTGTGATTAGCAGTGATCATTCAAAAACCTGGAATTTTTGAATATCCAGAATTAATCTTCACCGGACATCTAAGCACATTCAAGCCATTAATTTCTGTGACCTAATGAACAAAACTTTTTTTTTTCAACACAATATCCTAATAAAAGTAAAGTACATGAATTAGGGACTATTGTCAGGTGTCAGTATGGCAGGAGCAATTATATATTCCAAGTATAGGTTCCTTATTTTGTATTTACTAACTAAATGTTTTTTGTGTTTTTTTGTTTTTTGGTTTTTTTTTCTTTTTTGCTAGTCAAGGGGCTTAGACTCAGTGCTTGGGAATAATTCCTGAATTTTTTTTTTTGCTCAAGTCTATCACTCTACCACTTGAGGCACAGCACGACTTCCAATGGTTTTCTGTTTATGTGGTACTGAGGAAATGAACTCAGGGTTTCATGCATGCTAGGCAATCACCATATCATGAAGCCACATTCCCAGAGCCATAATGACTTTCTTAAGTTGTCATTATATTTTCATTCCATAACCATAATATTGGCCAGGTGCTGGAAAATGTAGAAAAGAATACAATAAAATAAATCCAGTAAGGCTAGATGGACAATGAATAATCCTCACAGTCTAGCAAGGGCACAGAAGGCTTATTTCATGGAGATGTATCAACACTCTGAGTGAGACCGCTCCTGACCCACAGCCCACCTCCAGAACCAGAATGAGTAGGCCATCTTGGGTTCCAGCCACCAGGGGACGTTGGGCCACTTCATATAGCACCCATTCAACTAGTTCCTGAGAGAGAGAATGAGAGAGAAAGAGAGAAAGAGAGAGAGAGAGAAAGAGAGAGAGAGAACCAGAATTACAGTTAAATCTGGTGCCAGAGGCTTAGAAATCTAATCCTAACTAAACAGGAAGCTGAGATATGAGGATCATGGTTCATAGACAGCACAGGCAGGAACAGCTGTGATAATCTTATTCCAAAGAACCACCAGAAAAGTGGAAGGGGCACTGTGGGTTCAAGTGATACAGTGCTAGCCTTGAGCTGAGGAGCTCAGGAACTGTGGCTAATCCTAGAGATCAAGACCCACGACAGAAAAGAAGTGGAGTTCCCACCATAAGAAGTGGACTGAATATCACCCATTGTCCTAAGGAGCATGGTAGAGAAGTCAGGCCGAGCTTCCTGTGAACTTGAGGTCATAAGTAGGTCACCTGGCTTCTCTGTGCTTCAGTTTCCCCAGCTTCAAAACTGAACAAAGTGAAGGATCCTCTTCCTCATGGGGATAGGGTAATAATGAAAGAGAGCCAAGTTTCAGTTCATAATCCCACACCTGATGCACGATGAATAACAGGCCCCATCTGAGCTCTTTCTGGTATCTTCCTGTCATAAGCTCACAGAATTGCCAAAACCTTATGTGAAGGCCCCTCCCTCTCTGCCTAGCCATTCTCTAGTGATCTCTCTGTATAAATCCCTTGTCTCCTCACAACTATCCTGTGAGGAGAATGAAGTCCAATGGTTGAGGCCCTACCAAGAGCTTCACATGTGGTCAAGAATCCACTGCTGTGGATTCTTGGGATAATCCATCTAAACCAACGACTGAGCATGGTGCCACATGTCTACCATCCCAACTAGAGAGGAGCAGGCCTGGTAGAGCATATCTTTCACAGGAGGAATGCAATCCATCCCAGCCTGAGCAAATATTTAGTTTCTATCTCAGAAATGCTCAAGGCAGAAAGGTGGCTCATCAGAGCCGGGAGAGGAAACAAGCAGGGGGGTCATGGTGCCCCCAGAGGAGTGTTTGACCCGGATTGAGTTGGTGTTGGGGTAGCCACTCACCTGTGCTGCTGAGAGAAACTGTTGGCAGCTGCTCCAAGTGGGGCAGCAGCGATGGCAGCATCATTGCAGACACATGGGCCCAGAGCAGATGACTAGGGGAAGGGACCAGGTTGGGATTTATACCTGTTGGCAGCATGCCATTGCCTGAGGTTTGAAACGTGGCACCACATGAAGGGAGGGAAGGGGCCGGGTGGGGGTGGGAGAATCAATTTCTTACTATACTCCAAAGTCACCTAGAGTCTCTTCCTCACCACTTAGCCACCTCTACCTTTTTCAACTACTGTTAGTGGTGTAAACAAACAGAGGGAATCCCAGTGCTACCTGGCAGCATGGAATGTGGGCGTGGCCAGCATTCTTGTATCCCATTGGTCAGAAAGATACAAGAAAGAATGGGGGTGTGGCCAGAATCCTGTGAAGCAAGCAGAATTGCTGAGTGTCAACAGTCCATACTGGGGCAATTTGAGCTGACAGGTTGTTCCAAAGACTTGAGAACAAGCCCCAGGTTTTAACAAACTAAAAACAGATTAACATGCAGATGGCAGTATGCTAATAAATATATATCTAAATAGAATTCCAGAGATGTCTATACATTATTCAGTTATATAGACTATATTCCTTCCAAATCCCAAGTATTCATTATACATCCATGTAATTAATGTTATTGTTAAAATCCTTAAACTATTAAAGAAAGCACTCACTATCCTGAAATTATTGTGTTCCTGTAAATAATAATATTCTTTTAATGCTTCATAAATACTAAATAAAATCAACCAGACTTCTGAAATGATGCTTTTTAATTTTATAGGATCATCATGCACGATGAACTCATTCAACTGTGACATTGACAAAATTCCAATGTTGTTCCTTTGGATGGGAGCCAGTTTCTTAGTATCACCTGCCATTGGTTGGTGTCAGGACGGAGATTCGAAATGAGGGCCTATGTTGCCACGTGGATAAAGGTTCCCTGATAGTCTGTCAGCCTTCAGCAGTGCAAGGTGAAGTACCCTTTGCAACAGTGTCATTCAGACCCAGAAGTGTCACTGCAAAGGAAGAAAACATAAAAGGCCACATTTTTTCTATGCATTGTTTTTCTTGTAAGACCTGGGGTTCTAGGATCACAGGAGCACCTGAGTGTCCAGTGGCTTCACCACATCCTAGTATGATCGAAGCTGAGGTGGACTTGCCATGACCTGAGTTTAAGCCTCATGCTGAGAAAAAAAAATAGCTCCCTGGCTTGCAATTCACACAGTTTATTCTTACAGGCTTTGGATTTGAACTCAGGATCTGGGTAAATCTGCAGCAATGTGGATAAACGGGAAGGAAGGTCACCTTACATGAAGATAAAAATGTCAGGCCTGTTCACTAGTCCTGAATTCAAGACCCAGCCCTGGAAAAAATACTATTTATATGTATTGTAAAGATAGGATTTATACTTACCCATACATACATGTTTCGTGTGTTCCTTGCATCTTTTGTTTTATTCATTTATTTACCATTGATTTTACTATGATAAATCCATTCTGTTTATTACATTGATGACAACCTATCACAGAACATCTAGATCTGTAGAAATGTTCTCCATCATGCCTGACTTCCAGGATTCTCAGAGAAAAGGAAATTAAGTTTCACACTCTCCTTCTTACTCCACGATCCACTTGTTGGTAGTGCTGGGATCTGAACTCTGGGGAGAGCAAAACCAATTGGCCAATCAGTCAAGGTGATCATACAAACCTGTGAGCAACTAAGGAGTGTGGCCAATCCCAGAATCTGACATTGATCCCCAGGGTGGTCTACTATAGTCGGAAATTCATAATTTAAACATAGGATCTATATTGACATACATGTGTGGACAGCATCTTGTGTTAAGTGCAATTATTTTCCTTAGTTTGTCTCTAATTCATGGAGGTATTGTGTATTTTAATAAGTATGGTGACAGGTATAACTGTCCTGACATGGATGACAACCTGTTCCCATGGTTACTGGGTTGTCTATGCATTCTCCATCGTATTTGAGACCCAGGACTCTCACAGGAGAGGATAAAAGGCACAACAACTGGCTTCTGATATCAGGATGAATCTTTTGTCAGTGCTGGGATTTGAGCTCAGGTCTGGGTAACTCTGTTGCACTGTCGGGGAAGAGGAAGCTCACCATCTTTGAAGACTAGAATGTCAGGCCTTGTGCAGGGCCTGATTTGAAGCTCCAGCACTGAACAAAATAACAAGCCATCCTTTTTTAAAAGTAGGATTTCTCTTTACCTACAGGTGTGGTATGCATCTTGCATTTAATGTAGTTATTCATTCTATTTTGTGTATTATTCATGGAGGTATTGTGTATTTTATTGCATATGGTGACAGATATAACAGTGCTGACATGGATGACAACTTATTCCCATGGTAAGAGTTGCCAATATAGCATTCTCGATCCTCGATGAGACCCAGGGTATTCACAGGACAGGAAAACATGTGCCACCATAGCCTTCTCACATCAGAATGAATCTTTTGGTAGTGCTGAAATTTCAACTCAAAGCCTAACAGGCCCAATTGGTGAATGGGTCATGGTGAGCATACCAGGCTGTGAGCCACTAAGGAACTAGGCCATTCCTGGGACCTGAGATGGAACCCAGGTGGAGGCCAATATAGTCATAAATTCATAATTAAAGAGTGAATATATATTTCCAAACATGAGTGGGAGGCCTCTTGCTTTTGGAGTAGTCATTCTCTTTGTTTTGTGTCTTATTCGTTGATGTATTGTGTATTTCCTTGAGTATAGTATGACAGATACAACTGTGGTGAACTGGATGACAATCTATTCCCATGAGTATAGAGTCCCATATACATTCTCCTTCCTAGCTGAGACCCAGAACTTGCACAGTACAGGAAAACAGGTGCAACGACTGGCTTCTCACATCAGGGTGAATTTTTGGCAGTGCTGGGATTCGAACTTTGAGCCTAGGAGGCCCAACCGCCCAATGGGTCCACGTGATCACACCAGAATGTGAGCCACTAAAGAGCTGGGCCGTTTCCAGGAACTATGATCAAGCCCCAGGGAGGCCAAAATAGTCCTCAATGATCATTGAAACATGGGATGTATATTCACATCCGTGTGTGGACTTCATTGTGCATTGAGTGTAGTTATTCTCTTTATTTTGTATGCTATTCATGGGAGTGTTGTGTATTTTCTGGAGTATATGATGACAGGTATAACTGGGCTGACATGAATAACAACTTATTCCCATGGCCACAGGGTAGCCCGTGCATTCTCCATCCTCGCTGAGATACAGGACTTTCAAAGGAAAGAAAATAAGTGCAACGAGTGACTTCTGACATCAAGATGAATCTTTTGGCAGGGCGGGGAATCTGAACTCGGGACCTAGCAGGACCAAGTGGCGAATGGGTCCACATGAGCACACCAGCCTTTGGGACCTGCGATTGAGCCCCTGCCCCTGAGGGGACAGTGGGGAGCACAACAGTCATCCATTCATAAGCTGAAGGTACTATGCAAATAAGTACACATTTGTATAGATTAGGAGAGTTGGTAACCTGTGGTAGAATCCAATCTGTGTGACTAACAATTCTTGGATATTTCCTGATGCCTCCATTTCATGACTGTGATGATTATTGTCATGCTTCATCAACTTCTTTACAAATAATCGATACCCCATGAGTCTTGCCTATAATTTCCTACTTGCATCATGCACGAAATACTCATTCAAGGATGAGATAGATCACATTCCATGACTCATCCCAGGTCCAGAAACGAGTATCTCAGGATCTCCAGGCATTCCCTCGGCATAGGGGGGCTGAATTCATGCCTCAGGCCTGGAAAAGATATTCGTTATATACTTTTCTTTTCTTTTGTTCTTTTTTTTTTTTTTTGGGTCCACTCATAAGCTGGTGTTGTCCCTCAGATATTCATCTCAAGGCTAGTGCTGTACCTCTTGAGCCACAGCGCCACTGCCAGCTTTTTTTCTGCTTATGTGCTTCTGAGGAATCCAGCCCACGGCCTCATGCATGCAAGGCAAGGGCTCTACCACTGAGCCACCTTCCCAGCCATCCTTATATATATGTTAAAGATAGGATTTATACTTCCATACAGATGGTCAGGTCATATTGTTTTTGCTATGGTTATTTATTTTATTTATTGTGTCATTCATTTATTTAGAATTTATTTTATTGACTCTGATGACACCTATACCATTTATTACATTGTTTACATCCTATCACACAACATCTAGATGTTAGATGTGTTCTCCATCATGCCTGGCAGTGCCAGGATCTGAGCTTTGTGCCTAGCAGGCCCAATTTATGATTGGGTGAGTTTGAACATGGCAGCCTCTAGCCAATGAAGATGTCAGGTGGTTCCCAGGCTCAGAGATTGACCCAATTTATGATTGGGTGAGTTTGAACATGGCAGCCTCTAGCCAATGAAGATGTCAGGTGGTTCCCAGGCTCAGAGATTGACCCCCAGGTTTGGCCAAAACAGCGATACATGGATAGACAGATGAAGGAATACAAATATATATATATATATATATATATATTGATAAAGAGTTCTACAATCATCTCTCTATGATAGAATGACACCTACTATGTTCCTACCAACTCTTAAGTATTTATTATACTGCCATTGAAGGAATATTATTCTTTTCATGCTTAATAAACTAATAATTAAGCTCATTCAGCATTCCAGGATTATTGCATCCAATTTTAGCTTAGACCGATGTTTAAACTACTCTTTCAATCAGTATTCCTATGCATAGGAATGAGTCTCTTGTGATCTCCAGCGATTGATGTCAAGACTGCGATTTGAACCCAGGGCCTATGTTGACAGGTTGGTCTATGGCTTCACTGATAGCTCACCAGCCACCAGAAATGGAAGGTCAGGTCCACATTGCAGCTTTGTCATTTGGACCCAGGATGGTCACTGTCCAAAGGAAAATATCGTAAAACCCCAGCTCTCTGCAGCTCACCAATTTTTGTGCTTTCCAAATTGTGTTTCTTCCTGAAAGCACTCTGGGCCCAGGATCCAAGTATTGGCTATGGGTCCAGAGACTGCACCCCAGCCAAGGGAGATCCAAGCTGAAGTAGAATTTCCACGACCTGTGTTCAAACCCCATGCTTGTCCAAAAAAACAATATATGTATGTATGTATGTATGTATATATATATATATATATATATATATATATATATATATATATATATATATATAATTTCACTACATTAAAAAGATAAAGCTCCCTGGTTTGGAATTTCTTCCAGTTTTTTTTTTCTAGCCAGGGATTTGAACTCAGGGTCTTGGTAAATCTGTAGCAAAATGAATGAAGAGTTGTCATTACTTGCGTTCAAACCCCATGCCAACCAAAAATGAAAAACTACGCCACTGACCTCGGCAAGCGGAGATAGTTGTGGAGATGGGAGGGAAGGATGGTAGGGGAAAAACACAGGAGGAGTAAACAATGCTCAATAGGAATTATTCTCATTACCTTGCTCCTGGAAGTGTAACCCCACTGTAGAATATTTTTACAAAAAAAAACATACAAAAAAGAGAAACAATGTAGTTCTTAGAGAAGCACTTTGCAGGTAAGGGAAGGATGTTTGAATAGCTGTAAAAAACTCTACACTGCTTTTTTTAAATGTTCACTATGGAACAGAATAAACATAACTGCTTCCATCAAAAAAATTAAGTCACTGTCTTGGAACTGGGGCCACTATTTCTGCCATTGCTAGTTTTTGAACTCACCATCTAAGAAACTCTTTTGCACCATGGGTGAAGGCGAAGCTCATTGTCCTTGAGGAAAAGAAAATCAGGAAAATGTTCCCAGGGCCTGAATGAAGGCCCTGCAATGGGAAAAATATTTCTATACAAATGTAATAAATGGAAGCATTTGTCCCAGTCTTCACATGTTTAGAGTCTCTCCTACATGTGAGGTTTGAGTTCAAACCCAAGATGGGCAAAAAAAAAAATGAGCCTGGTGAGACATATTCTTCTGGGACTCAGAGGAGGGCCAAGGTTATAGATAAGAAGTAGGTTAGAGGGCAGGTGCTGGTGGCTCACCCCTGTAATCTACTCAAGAGGAAGAGATCTGAAGATCCCAACTGTAGAAGGGAAGGAAAGATTTGCTCCAGGAAGTGATATAGCCAGTGCCAAAATTCCACAGTAGTTCTAATATGTGGGTACAAGACAGAGAGCCTCAGACAGAAGGTATAGCATGGGCAAAGGTCCTGAGGTGTGCTGTAGAGCAGGTGGTCTGAGTGGTATGAAGGTTCTATGGCTTCAGAAAAGTCTAGTAGGAAATTCAAGGCTGGGTCAATGTTGACTTGAATTACAGGGCAGAGGGTGGGGTTCCAGAATAGCGCCCAGGGGGAAGATTAACTTGGCTTTTCGCCAGGGACCCAAAGACATTTCCTGTGGTTGGAAACCTGTTTTTACAGCTCCTGACCCTTAGGCCTCCTTTGCATGGAAGAGTCAGGGCAAATGCAGGGAAGAACTCTTGCTTTAGAAAAGCTTCTAGCCCAGGGAAGGTGGCTCAGTGGTAGAGTGCTTGCCTTGCATGCATGAGGCCCTGGGTTCGATTCCTCAGCACCACATAAGCAAAAAGAAAAAAGCCGGAAGTGGCACTGTGGCTCAAATGGTAGAGTGCTAGCCTTGAGCTGAAGAGCTGAGGGACAGCGCCCAGGCCCAGAGTTCAGGCCCACGACTGGACCCAAAAAAAAAAAAAAAAAAAAAAAAAAAAAAGAAAGAAAAGCTTCTAGCCCAATGCCACCAGTGGCTCAACCCCTGTAAATCCTAGCTATTCAGGAGACTAAGATAGAGATTGAGGGTCAAGCCTGCTCAGGAGAGGAAAGTTAATGATACTCTTCTTGCTGATTATCTACCAAAATCCAGAATAGGAGCTGTGGCTCAAATGCTAAAGTGGTAACCTTGAAGGAAAAAGTTTAGATACCAGAGCCCAGACCCTGAGTTCAAGCCCCAATACTAGCAGAGGAAAATTAAAGAAAAGATTTCAGGAGCTCCTAGTCCACTGTGGTGTAAGGCCAGATCATCCAGGCAGAGGTGGCTCACGCCTGTCCTCCTAGCTTCTCAGGAGGCTGAGATGTGAGGATCATGTTTGAAAGCGAGCCCAGGCAGGAATGTCTGGGAGACTCTGATGTCCAAGAAACCTACAGAAAATCGGAAGTTGCTCTGTGGCTCAAGTGGTAAGGTGAAGAGCTGGAGGACAGCGCCCAGTCCCAGAGTTCAAGCCCCATGACCAACACCTGGCCTGCTTAGACCTTACTATTTAGCTCTAGGCAGAGTTCTTTCTAGTGGGCCCCTGAGGGTCCCCTAATGTCTAGATGTCCTATAAGTCTTGGTAGCAGCCTCTTTCTAGGCCATTGCCTACAGAGCAGGCCACACTACCAGAGAAGTATTGAGCCTTGAGGCATGAAGATCATCAGAATGGCATCTGTCATGGGTGCAATGTGCATCAGAGCAGTAAATTACTTTCTCAGACCACAGTTCTGGCCCAGGAGGGGCAGGAGCTACAAGATGTCACACCAGATAATGCCCAGTCATACGAGTATCACAAGAGTGCAAATTTGTTAGTCAGACCTTGGGCAGGTGTTGAGTTAGGTTCATGAAAGTATTGTAGGCTCAGGAATGCACAGCCAACTGACTGCTACTTTTAGCAGTCACTATCCCAGGAGTCTCAGGGCTCGCTCCCCTACTTTCCTCACCAGTGCTTTGGGAAGGGGGGCAGATGAAGGTCTGCAATCATGGGCCGACTACCAAGGAGCAATCCTATTGTACTTCCCTTAATCCTGTAGCTCCATGTTGACATCGAGGGGCAGGTTCCATGGAACTTACTGCCATGGCCCAAACCCCTCAGCCCAAGAAGGACTTAGGGAGAAACCACTTGATCTGCTTTGAGAGTTTACTGTAACTATGACTAAGGACTGACCCCAATTGTAGCTCAGTTCATACAGGTCGAAATTAATGCCCCAAAACCTTGAGGTACTGGCCATACCAATCTCTCATCCCTCAGTTCCCTGGCCCTGGAATCTAAAGTATATGCATCTGTATTCTGGGAATCCAAAATTGTCTAGGAGGACCCGAGAGGCCCAGTTGGGGCCAGAAAATAGATTTGCCTACGATAAGGTATTTTGACCTTTCCTAGACATCGAACAATACATCCAAGCCACCTTAGCCTCACCTCTCATGTAGCCCCAGATTATCCTTGTTTGGGAAGCCTTCAGTCAGCTATCAAGGTCGAGTTGGCCAGAGCCACTGGCAACCACCCTTCCACCACACCTCTACCAGCCTGCTGGGAGTGGGACATGCAGCCAGTAGCCTAGCTGAGAAAAGGACAGCACACAGTATGACTGACCCTGGCTCCAAGAGTCTGGAGAGCACATATACCAGCCAGCCCTGAGGAACCAGAATCCCCTGGATGAGGACAAAGATATGGACAGCCAGACTTGGGTCCCAAGGAAAAGTTGGAATATCCAGGTCTCTGGCAATTTAGTACTCATTGAAGACCATGATAGGGGACTGAAAACAAGGTTACTATTGAGGAAGGGCACCATCCAAGGTCAGGAAGAGGCAGACAAGCACCCAGGAAGTGGGCAGAGAATGATGAGGGAAAAATACACACACACACACACACACACACACACACACACACACACACACACACACACACACACACACACACACACACACATACACACACACACTGGTAGCCCAAGGTGTCAGCAGTCCCTGAGCAACTGAACATCCCAAACTCCAAGAAGATGGCACTACCACCCTCAGACAAAATGTTGACAAAACTCAGAGCCTCTCACACATCTGGAATGGCTCAAAAACAGCATGGCATTTCCTACTGTACACACCACTATGAAGAAAACTCAGCCACATATTTTGGTTGGCGGTCATGGGGTTTGAACTTTGGACCTGCATGTTATCCCTCAGGTCTTCAGCTGAAGGTGTGTGCTCTACCACTGGAGCCACAGCACCACTTCCAGTTTTCTGTTGCTTCCCTTGAGTTAAAGTCTATAAGACTTTCCTTCCCAAGCTGGCTTTGAACCGTGATCCTCAGATCTCAGCCTCATGAGTAGCTAGAATGAGAGTTGTGAGACACTGGCAGTGCCCGGTTTCAGCCACCTTCTTACAACCAGGGGAAACCCAACTTGTCAGGCCACAAAGCACATGCAACCCTTCACTTTCAGACTTTGACACCCATATGCAAAGCTATTTTTCCTTAGTTGGGGAGAATATAATCGACACTACCCTCCAACCCTGCTCCCATTCTCTCACTCCCTGCCTACGATAGGCCACAACCTCTGGACTTCATGGTAAGACAACGCCCAGCCTGTTGTAACTTCACACTTGGCCAAAATGGGGAGTTCTTAGAAATGGCTGTACACTGATGCCAGAACCTGGTGTCCCAACCACAGCAACCCCACTCCTTCACCATCTCTGGCAAGCAAGGGGTGTCTTTCGTTCTTGTTTTTTTGGATGAGGGTATTGAACTCAGGGCTTGGGTACTCTCCCTGATGTTGAATTTTGCTCAAGGTCAGTGCACTACCACTTGAGCCATGGCACCACTTCTGGTTGGAGATTGGAGATGAGACTCTCATCGGACTTTCCTCCTTGTGCTGGGAAACAAGACCCTCTGGATCTCAGCCTCCCGAGTAGCCAGGATGACAGGCGTGAGCCATCAGCGCATGGCCTATGGTATCTCATTCTTTACAATTTCCAACTAGTCTTAAACTAGACACTACACCCCTAGACCCTCCTCTACCTCCCTCAGGGACAGCAAAGGGAGGCTCAGAATCTGGGGAGGGCCATGGCCATTAAAAGGCCCCCTTCACATCACTACTCCTTTCTAAGCTCCCCTACACTTTCTATGGATGGCTTGGTTGTCTGGGGCATATCAGACCAACTAGGACTTCTTAGGCCTGCCCTGTATCGCCCCGCCACACCCAACTGGTAACTGAGAATTTCTGGGGCCAGCTGCTCCATGTCCCAGTGGAAGACGTTGGGAGGGTTTCTGATAACCGGGTCCAGGAGTGCCCAGGGCAGGAAGAGTGTCCAGATGCCCTCTGTCAAAGAAGGAGACACAAAGCATGGATGGATCTACTAAGTGCTACAGGGCACACCATCCACCTGTCACCCAGGTCCTTTGGAGTGAAGTTTTACCTTGACAGTGCTGGGCCTTGAACTCAGGGTACAGGCGCTGTGCCTGACCTTCTTTTGCTTGATTTGAGCACTCTTCCACCTGTGCCACAGTACCACTTCTGGATTTTTCTGCGTATGTGGGACCTAGGAATCGAACCCAGGATTTCCTGTGTGCTAGGTGAGCCCACTACTGCTAAGACACAATCCCAACATTGGATAGCAGTTCTTCTGTGCCCCCTTGGGCCTATCTTGGGACAGTCTGGCATATCTTTACCGAGTATCTAACCAGCAGCCTTGTCTGGAAAAGAACACGCTCTGCTATGTTGTCTTTTATCTATGGCATCTTATCTATCTGTGCTTCCTGTCACATCCTCCTTCTTAAGCAAGACCCCCTTTCAAGTGCTGCCTTTAAGAAGCTCACTCCAATCACCCTGGCAGAGGGGGATCTTCTTCGCTCTGCAGACTGTTGGCCTTGTCATGCTCTGCCTCCAACTTGTGTGTTTAAAAGCACACAAAGGAGAAGGCCTGGCTTTCACCACCCAATTTCTGAAGGCCCTGATACACTACCCAGGGACCAGTGCAGTATCACACCCTGTGAGAGGGCACTTGAGGCCCAGGCAGTCTGGGGGCAACAAATGGGGCCATTTCTTGTGTTATTTGAACGGAGGATCTGGGAGCTGTCTCTCTGAGTTTTCATGCTCAAGGCTACTACTCTACCACTTGAGCCATGGCTCCACGTCTGGATTTTTGGTGGTTCCATGCAGAGAAGAGTCTTATCGGCTTTCCAGCTTATGACTGGCTTTGATCTTTGATCCTCAGATTCCTGCCTACCAAGGAACCAGGATGTCAAGTGTGAGCCTGAGCCAGACAGGTTCCAAAACCTTTCCTTTGGGCTTCTCTTTTTCTCATGTCAACTAGCAAGCTCTAGTTAAAATAGTCATTTATAGGGGATCAAGTTCCTCTCCTAGGTCAGTTAACCCAAGGAGATAAAGGCTAGTCAGAGTTGGCCTAGGTAAGTGAGTGTCTGTTTTTTTTTTTTTTTGTGTGTGTGTGTGTGTGTGTGTGTGTGTGTGTGTGTGTGTGTGTGTGTGTGTGTGTGTGTGTGTGTGTGTGTGTGTGTGTATTAGTTTCAGGGATACCTACCCCCATCTCTCTGTTGCTTCTTTCACCCAGAGGTGAGTACATCCAGGATCCCCACCCCAAGAAAGTCGGGTAGGGGAGGGTACTTAAGGTCACATCAAGTGGGATGATCTGAATTCTATCCTGCAACTGAAGGCAGGAGAGATAATAGAGAGAAGGAGAGGTTTAAAGGAACATAAACGGAAGTCCCTTACCTTTGGCTACAAGTACCAGAGAGAAGAATGTATCCATCCTTTTTTGTAGTAAGATAACAAGTGCCCACGATTCATTTATTTTATTTTGTTTGTGTCCCAGGTTATGGACTCAGGGATTCGGTGTCATCCCTGAGCTTCTTTTACTTAAGGCTGAGGCTCTATAACTTGAGCCAGAGCACCACAACTGGCATTTTTCGTGGGGGGGTAGTTTATGGGAGATAAGAATCTCACAGACTCTCCTGCCTAGCTAGGCTGTCTCTGAGTCACGACCATCAGAACTCAGCCTCCCAAATAGCCAGGATGACAGGCGAGAACCACTGGCACCTGACCGCCACCATCCATTTATAGTCTCCTAGGGCCAGTTCTGGGCTACCTGCACTGCATCCTTATTTTTGTGAGTGGGAAGCAGACATGCATGGGTTTGATACTTCAATAGCCTACCTACCTTTGAGCATTGTTCTAGCTAAGTCTGATGCCGACTTCCTCTTTATCCATAGCAATGACTTTGCGCTGTCACAGAACAAATGTCCCCCAGGAGGTGTCGGATCTGGGGTCTTTCCTCTGCACACTGCCTCCACTCCCTGAAACAACACACTGCAGCAACATGAAGAAGACATAGAGTGAATTGAGTTTCTTATAATCAGGGTCTGGGCACATAGGTGGCAGTGAGGATCAGAGACTCGGGACAGGGCTGTGCAGTTGGACAATGCAATGCCTCCTTATCCACTTTCCTTTAATGGTCTTAGATGAGGGTAGTGGGAAAGGACTCACCAGACAGACTGACAATGAGTAACCATGACAGTCTTCTCTGGGCACAGAGGGGCTTACCTAAGAGATCTAGTTCCACTGTCCAAGTGAGAATGATCCTGACACACAGCCTACCTCCAGAGAGAGAGACAATGACAGAGACAGAAAAAGAGAGATAGAGAGAGAGAGAATTACACTTAAGTCGGCTGCCAATGACACAGGACTACAATGGTAACTACACATTGAGATATGAGGATCATGGTTCATAGCCAGCCCAGGCAGGAACGTCTTTGAGATGCTTATCTCCAAAGAACCACCAGAAAACCAGAAGTGGTGATATGGCTCAAGTGGTAGAGCCCTAAATTTCATCTCAGTGGCTTGTGGACATTGCCCAGGCCCAGAGGTCAAGCCTCACGACTGACAATAAGTGGACTTCCCACCCCAAGAAATGGACTGAATAGCACCCATTGTCCTAGGGAGCATGGCAGAGAAGTCAGGCCAAGCTTCCTGTCACCTGGGGGTCATGAGTAGGTCACCCAGCTTTTCCATGCCTCGTTTTCCCCAGCTACAAAGCTGAACAGTGAAGTATCCCCTTCCTCATGGGGATAGGGTAAGGATTAAAGAGAGCCATGTTTTGTTTCATAATCCCATACCTGTGGCATGATAAATAACAGGCCCCTTCTTAGTCCTTTCCAGGTATCTTCTTATTATATGCTCATAGAATTGTCATGAAACTTATCTGATGACCGTTCCCTCTATACCTGGACCTGCCCCAGGGTTCCCCTTGTTTTGATCCCTTGTTTCTTCACAACTGTCCTGTGAGGATACTGAGGACCAATGGTTCCAGGCCGAACCCCGAGCTTCAAAAAACTGTGGTCAAAAATCGGCTGCTGTGGACTAAGAGTTTGGGGCAGTCATCTAAACCGATGACTGAGCATGGTGATACATATCTACCATCCAAACTACAGAAGACCAGACATGGTGGCACATGCCTGTCACAGGAGGACCATGATCCAGCCAAGCCTGAGCATATATGAAGTCTCTATCTCAGAAATGCACAAGACAGAAAGGCTTGGCTCCCTTGGAAGAAGACCGGACTGGAAAGCCTAAGCTCTTGAGTTCAAACACTAATATACCAAAAAGAATCTGAGAGCCGGTGCCAGAGGCTCATGCCTATAATCCTACCTACTATGGATGCTGAGATCTGAAGATCACAGGTCAAGATTTAAAGTAGGGTTGGCCTTGCCCATCAGACGATATGATGAGATGACCCAGAGTCTGAACCATGCCAAAAAGGTCCATAATAACAGGGCTCACAACCTTAAGTGCTGATCATGCACTCTGTCCACATGGGGAGCCAACCCATAAGGACCCCACCCCAGGTCCTCCGGTGCTCCCTCTGCCACCAACCAGGCCCAAGGGAGTAGACAGTTCCAAGGTCACAAAGATCCCTTGCTCTTATAATTTAAAGGTACTGAGTCCCCTTCAAATGTCTCAGCCTTCCAGGCCCCCAGACTTCAGCCACAAAGTCCATGCACTCCCCCATAGACAGCGGTTAGAAGATACCAAAGGGTAACTCCTTGTAAAAACCAACTTCTACACACAAACACGCACACACAGAGCCATCACGGGTGGCTCCTGTCTGTCATCCTAGTTATTCAGGAGGCTGAGATCTAAGGATCACTGTACAAATCCAGCCACACAGGAAAGTTTGTGAGGCTCCTGTCTACACTGAAACACCAAATAGTCACAGGTGGAGCTGTGGTTCAAGTGTCAGAGCTGTTACTTTGAGTAAGATATCTCAGGGACAGCACCTAGGACTTGAGTTCAAGGCCCAGTTCTTGTACCTCCAAACACACACAGAAACAGACACAGACAGTCAGACTGACAGACAGACAGACAGACACACACACACACACACACACACACACACACACCACACACACACACACACACACACACACACACACACACACAGAGGATATTCCAAGGATTCAGCAGTCCCTAAGAACAGAAACATGAACTCTCTCAATCAGGATCAGATCCCACCCCTTAAAAGATGGCAGGACTGACATCAGACCCACTGTAGACAAAACGTTGAGCCTCACACATATCTGGAATGTATCATAGACCAGCATTGCATGTCCTATCATACACACTGTTAAGTGGAATACTTAGTCACCTCTTTATTTGTTGTTGGTCAAGGGGTTTGAACTCTGGGCCAAGGTGTTGTCCCTCAGCAATTCAACTGAAGGTGAGCAAATTCCCACTGGACCCAAAGCAACACTTCCTGTTCTCTAGTGGTCTATCATCAATTCTCACAGACTCTTCTGCCCAAGCTGACTTGTAACCACGGTCCTCACATCTCAGCCTTCTGAGTAGCTAGGATGAGAGTTGTGAGCTACGGGTGGCTTCCGGCTTCAGCCACCTTCATATACAGAGAGGAAATCCATATCGTCAGGCCCCAAACTTTTTGCAACCATTCACTTCAGATTTTGATACCCAGCATCCAAATCTATCCTTCAATGGAGAAAATAAAGACACAACAATCTTACACCTGCACCCCTTCGCCCACTCCCTGCCTGTCACAGGACAGGTCCTCTTGAAGCTGTGGCTTTAAACTGGGGCAAACATGGGGAGTTCTTACAAATATCTGTACAGTGAGGCCAGCACTTAGTCTCCCAAACACAGCATCCTCCCCACAACCCCACACCTCCACCACCATTTGAAGGCAAAGATGTCTTACTTTCTTTTTTTTATGTTGTGGGACTTGAACTCTGGGCCTGGGTGCTGTCTCTGAGCTCTTCAGCTTAAGGCAAGCACTCAATTGCTTGAGCCACACCAAAGCTTCTAGTTTTCTAGCATTTCCTTTGGGTAAGAGTGTCAGGGTCTTTCCTGACCAGGCTGGCTTTGACCCGTGATCCTCAGATCTCACCTCCTGAGTAGCTGGGAGCTACTGGCACCCAGCCAAACAAACTTTTCGATTCCTGTCATCCTCTCCCTTCAGGAGACTGAAATCTGAGGATGCAATTGGATGCCACTTTGCAGCAAAGCCCATGAGAACACTTTATCTCCAATTAAACACCCCAAAAAGCTGGAAGTGGGGTTGATGGTTGCCTTTTTTTTTTTTTGGTCGGTCGTGGGGCTTGAACTCTGGGCCTGGGCGCTGTCCCTCAGCTCTTCAGCTCAAGGCGAGTGCTCTACCACTTGAGCTACAGCGCCACTTCCGGTTTTCTGGAGGTTTATTGGAGATAGGAGTCTCACGGTCTCTCCTGCCCGGGCTGGCTTTGAACCGCGATCCTCAGATCTCAGCCTCCTGAGTAGCTAGGATTACAGGCGTGAGCCACCAGCGCCCGGCTTGATGGTTGCCTTAAGATAGTGTTCTAGCACAAAACTGGTGCTATCTTCATCTCAAATGCCAGAATAAGCCGGATAAACACAAGAAAAATGGCAAATTCGGGTATCTCAATTCCCAATCTTGATAATCAGGGGTCAGATCAGATAATGAACAATCCAGAGGAGAGTTCCCAAATAGCTCTACAAACACTGGTGGCAAACATGATAAATGAGAAGTTTGAAAACTTACAAATGACTCCGTATGAGCGTGATAGGGAGAGAGAGGAGGCATCCCAGAAGTTTATACAGGAATATCATAAGCGTGAGGAAGCTACTCAAAAACTGATACAGGATTTGCGTGAACAACTTGAGAATACTCAAAGAGAAAGGGAGGAATGGCGTGAGCAAGCTGAGAACACTCAAAGAGAACTGCAGGAATCCCACGAACGTGAGGAAGCTAAACAAAGAGTAATACAGGAATTGAGAGACCAGGTAGAGAACACACAAAGATCAGTAAAGGCATCCATAGAATCCATTAACAAGGAGCTGAAGGAAGTCAGGGAGACCACAAAGGGAAAGCTGAATGGAACTCAACAGAAGGAATGGGAGTCCAAAGAAACCATATCGAATCAACTAAGTGATTTGAGGACAAACACTGAACACCAAATTAAGGAAGTAAAGAGATTCATACAAGACCTAAACCAGAGCTTCAACAAAGAACTTGAAGCCATCAAAGCTGACCAATTAGAAGGAAAAGAGATAAAAAACAAAGTAGAAATTCTTGACAGCAGGTTAGACCATGCAGAAGATCGAATCTCAGGGATTGAAGACAGCCTAGATATTATAGAGAAAGAACATACAACCATCCAAGAAAAGTCCAAGAAATATGATAGATCTATTCAACACCTGGAAGACACCATCAGAAGTCCTAACTTAAGGATAATGTGTGTAGAGGAGCACCTAGAAACAGAAGTTAATGGTCTAGGAAATTTGTTTAACAGGATCCTAGCAGAGAACTTCCCAAACATGCAAAAAGATAGGCCTATTCAGATACAAGAAGCCTTTAGAACCCCAAATAGACCAGATCAGAATAGGACATCCCACCATCACATTATAATCCACACAGGATCAACTCAGAACAAGGAAAAGATCCTTAAAGCTGTCAGGGAGAAAAGGGGAATCACCTATAAAGGGAAACCAATTAGAATCACCTCAGAGTTCTCAGCAGAGACAATCAAAGCAAGAAGAGCCTGGAATGATGTATGCCATGGCCTAAAAACAAACAACTATCAACCAAGAATACTGTACCCAGCTAAACTCTCCTTCATAACTGAAGGCCAAATAAAAACCTTCCATAGCAAAGAAAAATTGAAACAATACATCTCCACCAAACCAGCCCTACAAAAGATTCTTAAAGATGTCGTACACATAGAAAGCCAACAAAAACACAATAAAGGCCAACAAACTGCACCTAAACTGAGAATCCAAGAACCATAGGAAGAACCCAGTTTTCGCAGCCCCCAAGAAGGTAGATAACATGGCAGGAACTCCCAAATACCTCTCAGTCCTATCTCTTAACGTTAACGGACTTAACACTCCAATTAAGCGACATAGACTCTCTAGTTGGATTAAAAAACAAGACCCATCTATCTGCTGCCTGCAGGAGTCACATCTTGCCCGTAAAAACAAATACATTTTCAATGTTAAAGGCTGGAACAAAATCTACCAAGCAAACAGCCCTCATAAACAGGCGGGAGTTGCAATCCTAATATCACATAAAATAGACTTCAAATTAAAATTCGTGAGAAGAGATAAAGAAGGTCGCTACATATTAATTAAAGGATCTCTCCTTCAGGAGATTATTACAATTCTACATATCTATTCGCCAAAAAATGGAGCACCCAAATTTATCAAAGAAACACTACTTTGCCACAAATCCCATATAGATCCAAAGACATTAATTGTTGGGGATTTTAACACACCACTCTCCCCACTACATAGATCAACTCGGCAAAAACTCAACAGAGAAACTGCAGATCTAAACAGCTGCATAGATCAACTTAACTTAACAGACATTTACCGAACATTTCACCCAGCAGCATCAGAATACACATTCTTCTCAGCAGCACATGGAACATTTTCTAAAATAGACCACATTTTAGGCCACAAAGCAAACTTGTCTAAATTCAGAAACATTGAAGTTCTTCCTTGCATTCTCTCAGACCACAAGGGAATAAAATGAGAACTCAACACCAAAAGCCACCAAAGAAAGTCCGGTATCACATGGAGGCTGAACAACACACTGCTGAATCATGAGTGGGTCATGGAAGAGATTAGAAAGGAAATTCAAATGTTCATGCTATTCAACAAAAATGAACACACAAATTACCAGCTCCTCTGGGACACAGCAAAGGCAGTACTCAGAGGCAAGTTTATAGCTCTGAGCTCCTACATCAACAAATTGGAGAGATCTGAAACTAGCAATTTAATGACACATCTAAACCTCCTTGAAAAAGAGCAGCAAGATAAACCCCAATCCAGTAGACGGAAAGAAATAATCAAAATTAAATCAGAATTAAATGAATTAGAATCCAAAAATCTATAGAAAGAATCAACAAAACAAAGAGTTGGTTCTTTGAAAAACTTAACAAAATTGACAGACCCTTAGCAAATCTTATCAGAAAAAGAAGAGAACACACCCAAATTAATAAACTCAGAGATGAGAATGGAAACATCACCACGGAAACAACCAAGATTCAGAACATTATAAGGGAATACTTCTCAAAACGTTATGCTAATAAGTTCAACAACTTGACAGAAATGGACCTTTTCCTAGCAAATATTGACATGCCAAAACTAAACCAAGATGAGTTAAACTATCTTAACAGGCCCATATCAAGCATTGAAATAGAAACAGCAATAAGAGACCTCCCAGCTAAGAGAAGTCCAGGACCAGATGGTTTTACAGCGGAATTTTACAAGGCCTTCAAAGCAGAGCTCACACCAATTCTCCTCCAAATCTTCAATGAAATTGAAAGAGAAAGCTCACTATTGAACACATTCTATGAAGCCATCATAAGCCTCATCCAAAAACCGGGCCGGGACTCATCAAAGAAAGAGAACTATAGACCCATTTCTTTGATGAACATTGATGCAAATCTTCTCAACAAAATTTTGGCCAATCGACTTCAACAATTCATCCAAAAATCATACACCACTATCAAACAGGATTCATTTCAGGGATGCAAAGCTGGTTCAATATACGCAAATCAATTAATATTATTCATCACATCAACAGGAGCAAGAACAAGAACCACATGGTTATCTCAATAGACGCAGAAAAACATTCGACAAGATCCAACACCCCTTTATGATGAAGGTTCTGGAAAAATTAGGAATCCATGGAACCTTCCTCAATACAATAAAGGCTGTATATGACAAACCTACAGCCAGCATTATACTCAATGTTGAAAAATTAAAGCCATGTCCTCTTAACAAAGGAACAAGACAAAGATGCACACTCTCTCCACTTCTCTTCAATCTAGTATTAGAATGCCTAGCTACAGCAATACGACAAGATGCAGACATAAAGGGGATCCAAATAGGGAAAGAAGAAATAAAACTCTCCCTCTTTGCAGATGACATGATCTTGTATTTAAAGAATCCCATAGACTCCACTCGAAATTACTCAAGCTGATTCAAAACTTTGGCAAAGTAGCAGGGTATAAAATTAACCCCCCAAAATCAATGGCTTTTCTGTATGCCAACAATGAGATAAGTGTGGCTGAAATTAGGAAAGCAACTCCATTTGTAATAGCCCCACAAAAAATAAAATACATAGGAATTAACTTAACCAAAGAAGTGAAGGACCTCTATGATGAAAACTTTAAAATCTTGAAAAAGGAAATCAACACAGAACATAAAAAATGGCAAAACCTCCCATGCTCCTGGATTGGCAAGATTAACATCGTGAAAATGGCAATACTTCCCAAGGATATCTACAAATTCAACGCAATACCTATCAAAATTCCAACCTCATTCTTCAAGGAAATAGAAGAGGCAATACAAAAATTCATATGGAAAAATAAAAGACCCCAATAGCAAAAACGCTCCTCAACGGAAAGAACACTGCTTGAGGAATATCAATACCAAATTTCAAACTCTACTATAAAGCCATAGTACTCAAAACAGCTTGGTGTTGGCATAAGAACAGACCTCAGGACAAATGGAATAGAATTGAAAACCCAGAAATGAACCTACAGACCTATAGCCATCTAATCTTCGATAAGGGAGCTAAAACAATAGAATGGAAGAAAGACAGCCTCTTCAGTTAATGGTGCTGGCAAAATTGGTTAACTACATGTAGAAAACTAAAGCTAGATCCTTATATATGACCCTGCACCAGAATCAACTCCAAATGGATCAAAGACCTTGAACTCAAAGCAGACACTCTGAAAACATTACAGGATGGAATAGGAGAAACCTTAGGTCTCCTTGGCTCAAGCCGAAATTTTCTGAATAAAGACCCGGAAACACAACAAATCAAAGAAAGGTTGGACAAATGGGATTGCAAAAGGTTGCAGAAATTCTGCAGGGCAAGTGACATAGCTAGCAAGATCAATAGAAAGCCCACCGATTGGGAGAAGATCTTTACTAGCCATACAACGGACAAGGGTCTCATATCTAAAATATACTTGGAACTCAAAAAATTAAACCATCCAACAACAAATCCTCAAAGAAACAACTGCCCAATAAATAAGTGGGAGAAAGACTTAAAGAGAAGCTTCTCTGAAGAAGAAAGAAGGATGGCCAATAGACACATGAAGAAATGTTCAACATCCCTAGCCATAAAAGAAATGCAAATCAAAACAACATTGAGATATCACCTCACTCCAGTTAGAACAGCAAAAATCAAGAACTCTAACAACAACAGATGCTGGAGGGGATGTAGACAGAAAGGAACCTTACTTCATTGTTGGTGGGAATGTAAACTTGTTCAACCACTTTGGAAAGCAGTATGGAGGTTCCTCAAAAGACTTCACATACTTCTCCCCTATGATCCAGCAATCCCACTTTTGGTTATTTACCCAAATGTATACAAACAAGACCACACTAAAGCTACCAGCACAACTATGTTTATTGCAGCATTATTTACCATAGCAAAGATATGGAACCAACCCAGATGCCCCTCAGTAGATGAATGGATCAAGAAATTGTGGCATATATTCACAATGGAATTCTATGCCTCCATCAGAAAGAATGACATTTCCCCATTTGTTAGGAAATGGAAAGGCTTGGAAAAAATTATATTAAGTGAAGTAAGCCAGGCCCAAAGAAACATAGGTCCCATGGTTTCCCTTATTTGCAATATCTAGTATAGGTATGAGTCAAGCGGAAAAGGTCAGATAATGTGATGTTAGGAAAACGAACCCTTAAATATGTATTTGAATGTTTTCGTTTGTTTCATGCATGTGTTTCTAACGCATTTATAAGATTATTTCTTTGTTGCTTTGTATGTCCCTCCCCCACAGTGTAACCCCCGCTTTCACTTTATTTGATGTCAGTATAACATGTGGAGGAGATGGGGACAAACAAGTCGTTTAAGGATGCAGGTGGACCTGTTGCAACAATGAGAAGTACAAAATGTCATGTCAAAGCAAGCTTTACATTGTCGGTGTGGGGGGAAAGGGGGGTATAATTGGGTGGGGGGGGAGGGGTGAGGCTGGGAAGAGAGGTGAAGGGTAAACAAAGGAGGAGGCTGCAATGCTTGGTAAGAAATGTATGCATTATCCTGCCCATGTAATTGTAACCCATCTGTTCAGTATGTTCTCAAATAAAATAAAATAAAATAAAATAAAATATATTGTAGGCAAATTATGACAAAGGTTTTGTAACATATTAGGAAGAAAATATTGACTGTGAGGGTTAGGAAAGACAGCGGATTGGGTAGTTTGCCTTTGCTGTAATCAAAACACCTGACAAGATCTGCTAAAAATAGAAAAGATTACACTTCAAACGTATGTCTGTCATTTATGGATTTCCTCTGGCTAGGTATCTCTTGAAAACATCACCACTTTGAAAAGTCTCCACCACCTCTGAAATTCTCGATCACCTCCAAAATTCTCTAATACAGCTCTATGAACCCCAACTGTAATATCCCATTAACTTATGAAACTATCAATGAAAAAATATCCAGAGATGGAGTCAGAGTCATCACAATCATTCCACCGCCTAACGTTTTCATCTTCAAACACTACTTCATTGAAAGAAATACCTGCTGCATCTGAGAGTTGGGGAGATATTTCAGATCCCAGCCCTAATATTCAATGCGTCATAACCATAGTGGAAACCAAAATAACCCTAGAAAGAAATTAATAGACCAAGAAAAAAAACACCTAATTAGGGTGTCTAACAACAAATCTATCTTTGAAGAAAGATGTCAAATGTTGAGATTTAGATGGAAGCTCTGCATAAGACAAAGGACAAGGAAGGAAATAATACAACGGCAATACTCCACGACAATATGCTGGAAATGATTAGTACAAGGTCGGGGGAGTGAGTAGAGGGGCAGAAAAGTGGGAGAAAAATGAGGGAGGGGGTAAAAAGTTCAATAAGAAATGTACTCACTATCTTACTTATGTAAGTGTAACCCCTTTATACATCACCCTGACAATAGGTTTTTAAATAGAAATACTAAAGAAGACAGAGAAAAGTGAGTCTTACAAAGGTTGAAATATAAGAATGATTATTGAAGATAAAAATATATATGAGTTCATTCAAATATATTTATCATATTTAGTATTAAATAACCGATTGAGGTAAAATACAGAGTAATAATATATTTTTAAGTGGAGGAAACTTGAAATCAGTTTCAGGGATTTCACAGAGTCCTTTGTCTTGTTAATGAACTCTGGATGGAGGATATAGAAATTTTTGCTCTTTGATCAAAAGATTTCACAATAAACTTATAGCATAAAGCTATAATCCTAGCTACTCTGGAGATTGAGAACTGGAGATCACGGTTCTGAAGACAGAATGGGCACAATTAACCCACAAATGTCAGAAGTGGAGGTGAAGTTCAAATGGTAGTGAGCCACCCATGTGCATAAATGTCAAGTGAGAGTTTGAGGCCTTGAGTTCAAGCCCCAGGATTGGTGCGGTGTGTGCACACACACACACACACACACACACACACACACACACACACACACACACACACACACACACAAACTCCAAAACAAAACACACAAAAAACATGTAGAAACATAGAGAGAATATATATTGTGATGTGTCAGTCAATCAAAAATATAATAGCGTTCTTGGGTTTTTGCTGAACATTATTTCTTTTCTCTATTGCAATGTAAAAATGTTGCTTATTGCCGGCGTTGGTGGCTCACGCCTGCATCCTAGCTACTCAGGAGGCTGAAATCTGAGGATTGCAGTTCAAAACCAGCCTGGGCAGTAAATTCTGTGAGACTCTTATCTCCCCTAAACCACTCAGAAAACTGGAAGTGGTGCTGTGGCTCAAGTGGTAGAGCACTCACCTTGAGCTGAAATACTGAGGGATAGCACCCAGGCCCAGAGTTCAAGCCTCTTGATGGACAAAAAACCAAAAACAAAAATAAACATTGCTTATTATACTTAATCAAATACAACCAAAAGCCTATAGAGTTAATGTTTACAGAAATAAAATGATAATTGTGTTCTAATAGACATTTCATTCCTCTCTTATATAGGCAAAGAATTTTATACTTACAAGTCTATGAGGAGGCAATATATTTCTTTACATTTCAATTCAGTGGCAATGATTTGCCATTTATGTATTTTTTCAGACTTAGGTGTTACTTGGAAAGGAAAAAATAAGCTCCCCTAAATGACTTCAAAGAAGTTAGATACCAAAATGGCATCTAAGGGTGTGTATGGAGGCATGTGTGGACAGGTGGGTGGAGGAGGTGGATGAGATTAGGTAGGAAGGGAGAGGAAATAGAAAACATTTTGCCTGAAAGACAAATTCTTTTCAAATATTGGCCTGCAGATGACTAGACTTTAAAACTGAACCTCAAAGAAATGTATGCTAGATGTTTACGAAGAAATCTTGTTCTGTTATCCAAGTGGAATCTTTGTATTTGGCCAGAAGTACAGGCAGTCTATTAATGATCTTATGCAAAGTTAAATAATATTTCCCACCTTTTTCTTTTTCTTAGCAGGTAATGTCATATGCCACATGAGTTGCAGGAGCATAGATGATTTCTTTTGCATATTGCAAACTGTTAAAAACATCCTGGGTGTGCCATATCTACAATAACTCTGATAGTGCTGCCACCACCTATTATTAATTTACCTTTCAAAAAAGACAAAAACACTACAGATACTAAATACGAAGCTGAAGTGACAGAGTTATTTTCACAACCTAAATAAATATATCTCTGTCATTTAGTAATCCTCTGCGTTCACATGGAATTTTTCCAGCACTGTTAAAGAAGGATGAAAATGGAGAGACAGCTCATTGACTTCCCATGCATATATCCATACCACTTTAATCTTGCACATAAAAGGTCAAGCATAAAATTATTTTCCTGGAGTAGCTGTCCTTGGAGATTTAAATTAACATAGAAGGAGAGTACCACGAGGGGGGAAAGTTAATTTTATCTTAATTGGATTAAGCCAGGTAACATCTTCAATGAGGGAATGAGGTTACAGAAGACTATAAACTGCTGGGTTGACAGAAAAGGATTAATTCATGAGCCAGCGTCAGGTTATTGACTAATAACATATTGATCAGATCTATAAAATATGCAGAATGTCTGTCAGGAGGAGACATTTTTGAATTGAAGATTGCTAGCCTCTGACATGATCAAAGTTAGATTAATATTATTAAGAAGTTTTGAGCGAGCTACATATTACCTTAGCAACCACCGAAATTCTCTGCAAATGGCTTGGATTGACTGTCCTAAGCAACTGCAGTACTTGTTGGTGAGAGGGAAAAGACTGATTAGTGTAGCTGCTGTTCCCTCCCTCCTACCCCCTTCCTTTTTTCATGTGTTCCAACAGACATATTGAATCAGTACAGTTTAATCCCAGTGGAGCCTGCAGGTGGTATTGTCCTTGCATGGAGGAGTTATTAAATTTTTAAGGTCTCCATAAAAATGTTCTATTAAATTGAGTTAATAAAAACATTGGACAAAGGTTTGCAAAGAGCAAGGTGTCAAAGTGTGGGGAGCTGGAATGTTTCTCATGATCATAGACGAGAAGAATAATTTATATCCATCAAAGTGTAAAGAAGATAAAAAAATTGTATTCTTCAATAAAATGCGCGCTTTTTCCCCCTAGCTAATACACATGTGTATATACAAAGAGTCAGATAGGATATTCATTTCTTTGGATTTTTTCAGTTGAAATGGACTTAGATTGCGTAAAACACAAGGTCCCTGGTAAATACCATTCTGACAATAAAAACATAAAAGCTATGGAATATTAGGCAATTTTTGCATGTGTGAAAGCTGATTCTTTTCGTTTTTACTTTTTTCTGAATTATCTTCATGTAATTGTACAATGGGGTTTCAGCTCAACAAAAGAAATGTTGGTGCTTGATTTAGAATCACTGTGGAATTTTATTTGGAATTCTCTGCTCTCCCAGTAATCCCTCCACTCACACTGGAACTAGTTTTACTTTCCTGTCATTCTCTCTCTTTTCTTTCTCTTTTTTTTCTCTAGTGCATATTAATTCCACTAAGGGATTTCACTATGGTAATTTAGATGTGCATATATTATATTTTGCCCAGAATATATCTCTCCATTTCACTTTCTTTCCCCACTCTCTCAATCCCCTTTTAATCAACAGGTTTCCCTGAGATTCCTTAGACTGCCTTCACACATGTACTGACATCTGTTTTTCTAAAGAAATAGTCTATTGAACATCGCTGTATATTTTAAAGAATTTTTGGACACATAAAAACAGTACTGAATTTGAAACCATTTCTCAGAGATGTACAACATCTAATCAAAATATTTATCTGCTTATAGTAGATATAATTCTTACATAAAAGTGAGAATAGGAAAATTGAAGTTTGTTTTTTAATAAACAAAAAGGGGAAACTGAAAACAGCAACAAACCTAGAAATGAATCATGAGCAATGTACATTAATTTATTTTGAGGAGTATAAGAGAGAGATTCACTTACAGTACTCCTTTCATAAAAGAAACCAAGATAAAAGTTTTCCAAGGCAAATTTTCAGATTCCCAAAGGCAGATGAGAAGTCCAGAGGATTGCAGATGCCCAGAAATCACCGGCCCAATGGTAATGCGAATTTATAGGCAAAAACTAGGGTACATTTAAGGTTTGAAATTTGAAGTAGGAAGAAGGAAGAAGTAATAATTTAATAATATGCTATCTCAGCAGAAGGAAAGAGCAAAGATGAGTTGGTAGAGCTCTATTCAGAGTGAAAGCATCAGCTACTTAGAGTCCCAGTCTTGGACTAGAGAGTAGGATAGAAAGAGGACAGAGAGAGAGAGATGGGGGCAGAGGGGGAGAGGAAAGTGGAAGAGAGTAAGAGAGCAAGAGAAGAGAGAGAATGGAAGAAAAGAAAGAAGGCAAGAAAAGGAGAGGAAGGAAGAGAAAAGGTGAGGAAGGAAAAGAAAAGGAAATGAAAGGAAGGAAAAGAAAAAGAAAGGAAAAGGAAAAGAACAGAAAAAAAAAGTAATTCCCTTCCTTCATTGTGGGATATTGAAGCCACTTTGTGAGGAAATCTGTTTTCCTTTATATCAGTGAAGATAATTCCAACCTAAATTTTTAATTTTGGAATAAATTTTGGAATAAATGCATTTGGAGATGTATATTATATTTCTTCTTCTTCTTCCTATAAACAACCTAATCTTAAACTGTATGAAAAATATACAGAGAGAATGAACCAGAATAAGTTAAACAAACATTCTTTAAATGGAAACAGTGCAGCATCTTACCCTGAATAGCTGTAACAAAGTATCTTAGACTAGGGGATTCAGAAACAAAAGAAATGTATCCTCACGGAATTTCCTGCCCGGGCTGGCTTTGAACCACGATCCTCCCTTCTCAGCCTCCTAAGTAGCTAGGATTACAGGTGTGAGCCATCAGCGCCCTGCCCATATAACTTCTTGAAACATAACTCATCTGGCTAAAGATGTGAAAAATTTAGAATAAATAATATTTTATCATTTTAAGATATTCTCTTTAAAGATTTGTTTTTAAGTGAAATGTGATGATTATTATAAAAGCTAAATAATTGATTTCTGAGTTACAAAAATGATAAATTATAATCAAGTGATGATCAAGAAATTGAAATAAAAGCTATCATACAACTGGCTTTCTCAAAGGTTACAAAGAATTTAAATTTTCTCAAATCTTTGAGTATTTTCAAAATATCATTGTGAGTTTAAGGTTATTGGATTATTGATTTTTTTGGTAAAACAAAACAGGGAGAAATCAATTTGTAGGTATTTCTTATTTGCAGGGCTTGAACTAGGAACCTGGTGCTCACTCTGAGCTTTGTTGATTAAGGCTAGTGTTCTAGCACTTTGAGCCCAACTCCATTTCCAGTTTTTTTTTTTACTGATTGTTAATTGGAGATAATAGTCTTATGTACTTAACTGCCCAGGCTGGCTTTGAGCTGCAATCCACAGAGCTTAACATCCTGAGTAGCAAGGATTACAGGAACGAACCACCAGCACCTGACAGCTGCAGATTTAACATACAATGAAAACAAAAGAAAACCTAGAAATGAACCAAAAAGAATAAAGCATCATCTTATCAACTGAATGATAACTGTTTCATTAAACTACTTAAGAATAATAAAACATAATTTAAGATAATACATAAACAACAAAAAAATTCAAAAGCACTTTGAAGGCAACCTTGGGGTCACTGAATACATTTGCTTTCCTAGTATGTTCACATTAAAGTAAACTTCAATCTGCTATTGGGAAAAATCAATAAATTAATGCAATATTGAACAAGATTATGACTCCTAATTTATTTTAATTGTGTAGTAGTAATCAGTCATACATTGTGTAACTTTGCTTTAAAAAAACAGATGCATACTTTGGCTCCCTGAGCCTTGATTTTTGCCTTTAGGAGGAACAAATTCCCTATGTATGCTTGTGGCTGGTCTAGAAGCACCTTATTATAAGAAAGACCACAAAATAATTTACCTAGAGCAGCAAGAAAATAAAACATGAACTATCTATGGGCTTCCAGAAGTTTCTAGCCCATAATGACAAAAATAAGAGTGTAAAGTTTTCTTCGGTAATTAGGAATCATCTTCTCCATCTATAAGAGAGGGAGTATCCAAATAGTAGAAAGATATTTGGACTTTTTAAATGAGCTTTCATGAAGATGAATACTGTATTAGAAGACAGGATTTCTTCTCTTAAGGTTTATTACTGGAAAGGTTCTCATTGTATAACATTTTCAAGAGCAAATTCTGTTTTATGAATGCTTGGAGGTGGTAGAAGTGCAGAGGGTGCTGGCATTAGATAGGATTCCAATTATTTTAAATGTTATCATGCTTTACTGCTCTTTTTAATCTTCACTTCTTTCAGAGTGACAGCAGAGGGCACTTCTACATCCAGAGAATTCAGAGTATTATAGGAAACTAAACCTTGAGCAAAGGAAGTCCCCAGATACAAGGATCACTAATACGGAAAATTAAACATGATCCTAGTCTACCAAATGAATCCCTAACCATTTACTGTTATTGTGTATTAGCACCCAGAGACTAGGTAGTGAGAAAGCAAGTTGTTGGGAAAATAGTGTCCTCTCTCCATTTCACAGGAATAAAATTTTGAAGGAAAGTGAACAAGATTTCTTTTTTTCTTGTCTTTTAGGTGCTGGTATGGAACCTGAATTCAGGGGCTATGGCTCTTGCTCTACTATATTTTTACTCAAGGTTGGCACTCTGCCATTTGTACCACAATTCTGCTTCTGAACTTTTAATAATTAGTTGGGAGACTCTCTGACTCTTCTGCCTGACCTGGCTTTGAACTAATACCTTTCATACCTCTACTTCCTCGGTATCTAGAATTACAGTCATGAACCACCAGAAACGTTTCATTATGTTTTCATTTTATGCTTTTAAAATGTTACTAGAACTCTCCTACAATGCAGTTCCTGGGATTTCCTTTACCCAGGGGTAGTAGCCTGTAGTTAGCTAATTGATGTCTCTGTTAGCAGAACAGTCTTGAAAAAAAAATAAAAAAGAAATCCTTTAAGCTGCTGTATCAGTTCATATATTACAAGATATTTTAGAGAGATATTATTTAATCTTTGCTTTTATACTGCAGGATGTGCTTTCGTTACACATAAGGATAATTAACCTTTATGATGGGCTTGAGATATGGGAAGACACAGTATGAAATAGCTTGAATGTTATTTGTGCAATCACAAACTAAAGACGTAAAATCTTACTAAATGTTCTTGTCCCTTCAATACGATTCTGTTTATTCACTTATATTGCTTTCCATATGACTTTCTTTAACTGGAGTCTCTTTTTGTGTTGGTGGGTGGTTATTTTTAAGTGAAATGAGAAACATTCTAAGGCAGTTTTCAAGATGATGCAATCTAACCTTGGATATATTGTATAAACCCTGCAACTTAATAAGTACTTATGCTACAGAGAGAAAAAAAGCCTTGTAATTACTAAAGACAACATATGGCAGGTGCATTGAAACTCTGGGGTGACAAGAAAAACATATCACTTCGGCTCATTATAAGTATTTTCAAAGATACTACTAATTGCAACAGTAATTAAAATTAAAATATTTGTGAAATTGTCAGGTGACACCTATATATGGAATCACTGTATGCTTTGCATTATTAAGTTTGCACAAAATGCATATTCAATTATCCTCTCTGCATACATACGTATGTATGTGTCTATGTGTGCATACATATATACATATACAGATATGTGTGTATATGGAGTGTGTGTATAGAATCTTATGATTTGCACATCTCATTTTTATTCATAATATACAGTAGCTTTGTGTATCCATGTATTCTGATTACTAATATATGTACCATAGCATTTGTAATCTGCTGGAATCAGGTAACAATTAGCATTAAGAAAATGGATTGATTCCATTCAACAAGACCTCTCAGTTTCCAGATCACGTAGTACTGCTGGCAACACCACTGTGATTACAAGAAATGTTTGTTGATTGAAATACAAATGCAACTCTAATAATATGCATTAACATCTTAATTCTAAATACTCACACAACAAGAGAAAATCCTTACTAAGGAAATTAGATTTTTTCACCCTCCATAAACCTTATAGGTTACATATTAGAGGTTACTGACTACCCTTGAGAAAAGTTATTTTAAAAAAATATAATTTTAAATTCATGACAACATGACCACTAGAAATTGCCTTTCAAGTAAGGGTTTACTTTTATTTGTTCAATCAATCCAGGCTTTATGAAACTCTTAGAGGGCTATAAATAGCTAGAAACTTTCTTAGGAAAGGAAATAATATATAATAGGCTAACTAACAACGACTTTCATAAAGTCAGCAAACTCTCAAATATAGTTCTCTTATGAATTATGAATCAAAGTGCATATAGTTTAAAAATATAAAATGTTAGCTTCTGCAGGGCAAATGACATAGCTGGCAAGATCAATAGAAAGCCCACCGATTGGGAGAAGATTTTTACTAGCCATACAACGGACAAGGGTCTCATATCTAAAATATACTTGGAACTCAAAAAATTAAACCACCCAACAACAAATCCTCAAAGAAACAACTGCCCAATAAATAAGTGGGCGAAGGACTTAAAGAGAAGCTTCTCTGAAGAAGAAAGAAGGATGGCCAATAAACACATGAAGAAATGTCCAACATCCCTAGCCATAAAAGAAATGCAAATCAAAACAACATTGAGATATCACCTCACTCCAGTTAGAACAGCAAAAATCAAGAACTCTAACAACAACAGATGCTGGAGGGGATGTAGACAGAAAGGAACCTTACTTCATTGTTGGTGGGAATGTAAACTTGTTCAACCACTTTGGAAAGCAGTATGGAGGTTCCTCAAAAGACTTCACATACTTCTCCCCTATGATCCAGCAATCCCACTTTTGGGCATTTACCCAAATGTTTACAAACAAGACCACACTAAAGCTACCAGCACAACTATGTTTATTGCAGCATTATTTACCATAGCTAAGCTATGGAACCAACCCAGATGCCCCTCAGTAGATGAATGGATCAAGAAAATGTCGTATATATACACAATGGAATTCTATGCCTCCATCAGAAAGAATGACATTTCCCCATTTGTTAGGAAATGGAAAGGTTTGGAAAAAATTATATTAAGTGAAGTAAGCCAGGCCCAAAGAAACATAGGTCCCATGGTTTCCCTTATTTGCAATATCTAGTATAGGTATGAGTCAAGCGGAAAAGATCAGATAATGTGATGTTAGGAAAACGAACCCCTAAATATGTATTTTAATGTTTTCGTTTCTTTCATGCATGTGTTTCTAATGCATTTATAAGATTATTTCTTTGTTGCTTTGTATGTCCCTCCCCCACAGTGTAACCCCCGCTTTCACTATATTTGATGTCAGTATAACATGTGGAGGAGATGGGGACAAACAAGTCGTTTAAGGATGCAGGTGGACCTGTTGCAACAATGAGAAGTACAAAATGTCATGTCAAAACCAGCTTTACAATGTCGGTGTGGGGGGGGAGGGGGGTATAATTGGGTGGGGGAGGGGGGTAAAATTGGGTGGGGGAGGGGGGAGGTGGGGAAGGGAAGTGAAGGGTAAACAAAGGAGGAGGCTGCAATGCTTGGTAAGAAATGTATGCATTATCCTGCCCATGTAATTGTAGCCCCTCTGTACAGTATGTTCTCAAATAAAATAAAATACAATTAAAAAATATATATATAAAATATTTAGGAATGTAATGTAACATGTAACATGTAACTTTTTTCCCAGTTAAAAAATATTGTTGTTGTTATTCTAAAGGTGAGGAACAGAAGGTTTACAATTTCATAAGCCAGGTAATGAGTACATTCCTTTTTGTATTGTCACCTCTTTCTTTGCTCTCCCCCACTCCTCCCGCCAGTCTCCACCCACAAATGGTATAGTTTTTTTTTCAACCTAGCATCTAGAAAGTATCACTTGAAATGTAGGATTTTCTGTGTTTTTGTTTTTATTTTTTTATTTATTTATATTTATTTATTTATTATTGTGAAAATACTGTACAGAGGAGTTACAATTACATGAGCAAGATAATGAGTACATTTCTTATCAAGCATTGTAGCCTCCTCCTTTGTTGCCCCTTTCTATCCCTTTCCAGCCTCCCTCCTGACCCCCTCACCAAAACCCTACCCCCCACCAAAGTTGTAAAGTTCATTTTCGACATAACAACTTGTATTTCTCTTTGTTGCAACGGGTCCACCTGTATCCTTATTTAAGTGACTTGTTTTTCCCCTACCCCTCCACAAATTATACCGACATCAAATACAGTGAAAGCAGGAGTTATACTGTGGGGGAGGGACATACAAAAGCAACAAAGAAATAATCTTATAAATGTGTTAGAAACAAATGAATGAAAGAAAAAAAATATTTAAATACATATATTAGGTGTCGCTACCTCCTCGACCAGCAAGGAAGACGCGACACCAAACTTCTCTCTGCAGTTTATTCAGGACCTTTTTTGTAATCTTCTGACCCCAACCCCGGGAAGAATTCCCCACAGCCTTAAGTACCCGCTGGGTAGCCAACCCTGATACGCCACGTGGGAACCACCAATAGGTTCAGGTGCGCGGAAGCAAGCCAGATTCTTTGCCTTAGCCATCTAAGGAGTTGTTTACCACAGAGAGCACTCGGCATCGGGAAGGCGGAGGGCAGAAGCTGGCGTCATCTTCCAGGTGCGGCCTCTCGCAGCTCTCTACAGTTCCCCCTTTTTTGTTTAAAGAACACAGATGAGAACAGAGGTCTGATCCCTGTTGTGCAATGCAAGGACTGCATACAAGCCTTCTCCCAGAGGGTACCTTCTCTAGGGATGACTCAGCCTGTCCATTGATTCCTTTTGTTTTTCACAAGGACGGGAAAAGGAGAATCGAACCCATGTGCAATCAAACATGCTCTCCTCGAGGGCAAAACTCATGCCTCTCGACTGCAGTACTTTGGCTTTGCAATCTGTGTTCATTGTTTTAGGGTGGCAAGCCACGCTTGGGGGGACTGACCTGCTCCAATGACTGTAAAGGCTTGGATAATCATGGCTGCACTGCGACGCTGAGAACCTCTAATTTGGCAAATGCACCACAGACATACCAAGGAGGCTAACACCAGGAGGCCTATCAGGGCTCCCAAACCCGCCCATTCCTTAAGATGATTCATAGCAGCGGAGATCCATGAAGATAACCCCTCCCCCAATCCGGCATCCACTCGGGTCGAGTTCACCATGACGATGGCAACCCTGAACTGTTCCATCAGGCTGTCGAACTCCCCAGTTCAATTACCTAAAAGATAACTAGACAACTGTTTAGACAAATTTGCAGCGTTTTTTGAATAGGTTTTTTCCTGGGCCTGAACTCTGGGCCTGGGCACTGTCCCTCAGCTCTTCAGCTCAAGGCCAGCACTCTACCACTTGAGTCATTTTGCTTATATGGTGCTGAGGAATCGAACCCAGGGCCTCTAGCATGCAAGGCAAGTGCTCTACCACTGAGCCACCTTCCCAGCCCTTTTCTTCTGGGTTAATTGCACCACAGCAGCAGCTAATCCAGCATTAGTTAGTGGTCCGCCCAGCTCTCTGCAAACTTTCATCCATGCTTCTAGTCCCCTATTCCTATATGGGGTTATGGCGGCTCTGCATTCCTTAGTGCACTGCTTGTAAACAAGCTGTTTAATTAATGGCATGGCTGCGTCTGGGTCACCAAAAATTCTGCCAGCAGCCTTGACCATATGAGCAACAAAGTCCGAAAACGGCTCCATAGAGCCCTGCAGGATTTGGGTGAGATTGCCACTCACCTCGCCTTTATTTGGTAAGGCCTTCCATGCCTTTATGCCAATTTTATTGATTTGTTCATAAACTTGAACCGGGTAGCCTATCTGCTGATTGGCGAATCTCCCCTGTCCAAGCAGCATATCTCTGTCCCAAGCTGGGTTTCCCCCAGCCTGATTGGCCGCAGCCTCGTCACTAGCAAATTCAATCTAAAAGGCCTTCCAATCTAAATACTGACCTGGGCTCAAACAAGCTCGTGCGAGCCCACTCCAATCACCCAGTTTATCCCTACCGGAACTCTGTGCTGTTCTCACTCAGCAAGCTGAATCCAGATTCTGCTGGGTGAGCCTGCCACACTCACCCAGAACTTCCCTACCCCAGAAAACATAAAACAAACACATACTAAAGTTAACAAGACAAACAAGTGGCCATAAAGAGAAAATCAGGTCTCAGTGAATGGGGCGACCACTCACCACCATTCACTTACCAGGGGACTCAACACCCCTACTCACCTCTGGAGGATTTTTCTCTTAGATTCCTGCAGACGTTGACCCAGGGGCCTTCCAAGGCGGAGGAGAATTGCCAGTCATTTTGGGGCAAGGGAAAGAAGTCCCTAGCGGCCATCCCCTCAGACTCACATGTTCTCTCCCACATTTAGACCCCCCCGAGCCAAGGCCCGAGGCTGAGATCTAACTGGGGCCACTTGCAGATGGTCAGTGGCAGCTTTATAATTGACAAACAAGCAAGTTACAAAAGCAGAACCAGCGGTTTTTGTTTTTAAACGAACTAGGACAAGGTCTCAGGTGTCCTAGGAGTGGACTTGCTTGTTGACCCATTTCCTTGAAAGTCACAAAACAAACACCAAAGACAAATAATGTCAGACAGACACAGACAAGACTAGACAAACGCCGCGTGGTCCCCGAGTGAGCACAAGTGAGGAGAGAAACTTCAGAAGGGAGAGGCCGGCCGTGCCTTAACTCCCCCGAACACAGAGACACTCGGATCTCATCCCCCCTCCACGCCACCCTGGAGTAGGACTCCAGGGCGGGACTAGGGTAGTGGGCACTTCTGCTTTTCCCTCTAGTCCACCACAAATTCACGCACCCTGGGGTAGAACCCCAGGGCGGGACCAGGGTAGTGGGCACGTCTGCTTTTCCCTCTGGTCCACCACACACGTCCTGTACAGGCACTTTTGGATCCCCAAAACATAAAATGAACACAACAAACACGAAAGACAAGAGCTCTATCTTACCTCCTGCCGGTCCTGGAATCTGGGGTTTGGGGGTGCCTGGTTCCCGGCCAATGCACCAAATGAAAGACACTAGCCACCTAGGATACTTTCGTCAACAGGAGGGCGCCCCAGAAAACTCAGACTCCAGGCCGGGAGATGCAATAAGCAAGAGGAGTTTATTTGACGTTTGCGCAAATGGACTCTGTCCCGAGCAGACAGGGAGCCCCGAGCAGCGGTTACAAGCCCTTTTTAAAGGCAAAACCCACAAGATTAACGCATAACACAAAGCATCCCATGATTGGTCCATTTAAAGGTCACCATATACACCAACAATCACTTTGCCATGCGGGAAATTTTGTAACACTCTTTGTAAAATGACTGGCCCATGGTTGGTTTAAGGGGGGGGGGTTACATGATTACAGGCCTATGATTGGTTGACATTTGGCTTAGCTTGTGGTCTTGCCAGGTGGTCGTTATCTCAAGGTCCTGTCTGGGGAATTTCTAAATGGGAACTGAGGAACACGTACTGTCTGTTCTTTATCTACGACCACTGACGTTGTCCTGGGGCCAGCATCTGGTCCCTAAAACTTCTTAACTCATTTTTGGAAAGGGAAGGGTCAGTGCCAGTGTAAGCAAGTTTACAGAAGCAGAATCAGCAGTTAGCAAATTAGCAAATTGTAAAATGGACGCAGCCCTAATTTTTCCAATTCTTCACAATGTGATGTCACAATGTTCATGATGTCACAATGTTCATGATGTCAAAGTCAATTTCTGATATCATATGTCATACCTGAATTATTATATTTCAAAACAGATTATAAGCTTACTAAAAGCCAAAATATCCTAATGGCAGCATTTCACACAAGTTATGACCAAGTTATGACCTCCTCATCAGTATGGCATCACGAATTGTGACATCAGAACATTATTATAACATGATGTTGAGACGTCACATTGTCATTGTGAAATCACTGTCCCGTTGGGTTTTCACATAGTATGACCTCACACTATGAAGCTTCTTCTATCAAATGGTATTCTCATATTGAATTATGAGTAATTGAAATTGGGTCATTCTGATATTACAAACAAACTGTGACATCACAAAGCCATTGTGACCTCATCACCACGGTGACATCAAAACCCAAAAGGACATCTCATTCCATTGTGACATTATGGATCACATTGTGCCATTCCAAAACTATTATGACTTATAACCACCTTTGAAAACACACATGGCCTCTGTAACATCACAGAATCTTTTTTGTATCCATAACTTCATGGGGAACAAATGACAACTGACATCAGACATACCAAGGAAACATAACAAATCCTTTCTGACATCATAATTGTGACATCATGTTGTCATTATGACACCATCAGCTCATTTTGACATGTAAAACTACAGTGACATCATAGCACTGCCACATCACATTGTTGTTCTGATGTCATAGACACGTTGTGTTTGCCTATTATGTTATTATTCTATTTTTAATGTGGCATGTCGGTTATCAGAAACCCATTTTGTGTTCATGACCATTTTGATATCATGATGTCTTAGTTCCATCACATTTCCATTGTGATGTCATGTTGTCAAATTAATGTCACAAAGGGATTTTGATTTGACAATGGTTGTGAAATCAGAATGAGTTTCTGATATCAACTCACATGCCACATTTCAAATAAAATGAAATCACAGATTAGGCATTCATAATGTGACTATGATATCACAATGACATAATGGCAAATGTTATAATGTCATTGCCATTTTGTGATGTCACCATAAGCTAAAGATGTCATAACAACAATGTGATGTTACACCAGTTATGAAGTCACACAGGGTTTATAATGTTACAATGGTTATGAGGTCACAATGTGTTACTGATATCAACTGACATGCCACATTTTAAATAGAATGAAATCACAGGATATACATTCACAATGTGTCTAACACAGCAAAATGGCAATGTGATGTCATAATGCTATGAGGTCACTGTAGCTTGTTGATATCACAATGTGCTGATGGTGCCATAATGATTGATATCACACTGGTGATGATGGCACAAATGGTTTGTGATGTCACAATGGTATGTCAGATCTTAATTGCTATTAGTTTACAGTGAGGACATGAGAATGAAGTCACCATGACATATACAAATGAACTGTGATGACACAAACGCCATGTTTTTTGTCAAAAGTGTTAAAGTTCCTAACAGGTTTTGGTTGTCAAAATATTAATGATATAAAAATGGGTTAATAATGTCAAAACTAGTTTGTAATATCACATATTGTTTCAAATTTCAATTGCTACAAGTTCCCAATGATACAAGTTCACAGAAGGAGCTTGATGTCCCAAAGGCCATGCATTTTCTAAGATCTGATTACATCATAATAGGTTTGTGAAAGCATGATGGTACAGTAATATCACAATTGCAATATGATGTCAAATTATAATTAATTGTTGATGCTATAGTATTGATGAGTTGAAAATTGTTTTGTGATGTCGCAGTGGATTGATGATGTGACAATGGCATTCCAGACCTCAATTGTCATTAACTCAAATGAGTATATAAATTTAGAATGGGCTTGTGAGGATTCCAAAGCATTTGTTGACACAAATTTAATGAAGTCAAAACAGATTTGTGATGTGACAATATGACACAATGGTCATTACCTCTAGCAGTGTGATGTCACTATGCTCATGATGTCAAAGTTTATTTCTAATATTTCATGATATTCCTGAAATAATTTGAGGTCAAAAATAGATTGAGCTCTCAATGGGCCTAACATAACACAGTGGCAACATGTCACAAAACTTTTGAGGACAGGACATGTTTGAGTTGTCACAGTTGTTTAGAGATATCACAATTTCAATGTTACATCACAAAGGGATTGTGATGTCACAATGGTTATGAAGTCAAAATGTGTTTTTGATATGAATCCACATGCCACATTTGAAATTTAATGAAATCACCTAATAGGCATTCATAATGTATATATGATGTCACAATGACAATGTGATGTCATAGTGGTATGATGTCATTACAGATTTGTGATGTCACAATGAGCTGATTTTGTCACAATGACCATGTGATGTCACACTTATGATTATATTGTAAATACTTTGTGATATTTCTTTGGCATATCTGATCTCAATTGACATCTCACATTGAGGATATGGGTACACAAAGGGACTGTCATGTCACAAAGGCCATGTGTTTTTTCAAAGGTGCTAAAGATGTCATAATGGGTTTGGGAGGTCTCAAGGTGATTGTAATGTCACAACAGCAATGTGTTATCATAATGGCTTTGTGATGTCACCTTGGTGATGAGGTCACAATGGACAGGACCAGTTTGTGATGTCACAACAGGTTACTATCACAATGGCACTGTGATGTCAAAAAGCGATTTTCACATCACAATGGCTTTGAGGTCACAATGGATTTCTGAAATCCACCAATATTGCTCACTTGAAATAGAATGAAATCACAGAATAGGCATTCACAATATGTCTATAATGTCACTATGTCATATGATGTCATAATACTATGATATGTAAGTTTAGTGATGTTAAAATGGCATGTCTTATCTTACTAGTCATTAGATTACCATGAGGATCCCAAAGGTTGCTATTGTGCTGAATCCATTACACAGGATTATTTGTGCTATTTTTTAAAATCGTTCTGAGTCCTTGCAAGGTTGGTATCCCCAAAAATCACACACACACACACACACACACACACACACACACACACACACAAACATACAGAGACACCGTGCAACAGCTTGGTGTGTGGGGTGGATGGAGAAGAGTCCTCGGTTGGGCTGAGTGGGGATTCGATCCTGGGGTTGGGGGGAAGCCCTGACCTGAGGTGAGGCTGCTTCTGCCATGGCCTGGAAGACTTAGGGCAGAGTCAGGACAGCACAAAGCCAGGGATGGAGGCGTGGCTGAGGGAGGGAGGAGACATGACTCAGGGGAGGATAGGGCGTGGCTGAGGGGGCACATATCTGCTGCAGCCAGGGGCACACATGGACTGCAGCACTTGTGCAACAGGGGCGGGGCAGTCCTGGAGAAAAGTGGGGGCAGAAAGAGAGCAGAGAAGAGCAGGCACATGCACCAGGGATGGCGGCCTCAAAACCTCTGCTGCTTTGGGAGCATTGGTCTGGGCCAGGAGTACAGAGCACAAAAAGCCAGCACATCAGGCACATCCCTCACACCATTGCTGCACGCTGCACACAGAACCACAGCCTACAGATTCTCCCAGCAGCACAAGTAAGTGGCAGATCGCAGGTCAGTACCTTGTGACCTCCCCCTACCACTCCCACTCCCCCCCCTGCAAATCCCACCTTCCCTCTTGTGTCCCAACCACGCCTCCCCAGCACCAAGCAGGCCAGCCCTGACTCTGCCACAAATGCTCCCCAGGAGTGGGGGGGGTTGGGGAGTGGGTGTTGACTCTGGGAACTCACCCCCATCCCTATTGGCCAGTATCTCTGGAAATGGGGAGATGCAAGAATGGGTGAGAAGGGATCACCACTGAGCCCCTGGCTGGAGCAGTGGGAGCCACACAGTCCCACATCTGCACCCTTCCTCTCCCTGGTGGAAACCTGGTGGCTTTAGTCAGAGCTAGGGAACATCACCTCTGCACCTGCCTTATTGGGTCTTTTCCTTTTTTGCTGGGAGTGGGGGATGTTGGATGCAGAAGATAGGCCTCCCTTGCTATGTGAGCTATGAGTGCTCAGTCACCCTTTCATCTGAGGAGGGTCCCAGAAAAGCCCACTAGGGAGGTGAGGGCACTGGGGGTCAGATAATAGGTGAATATATGGGAGGAACACATGCCCTCAGACACACATATACCTGGCCTATCCCCCCATCCCAGCTGTCAACAGTACTCACAGGGTGATCACATTTCCCAGCTCTGCCAGCGTCTGCCGGTGTTCCCTGTCCATCTGCTCTCCTTGTCCTCCCCAAGAATCTGCCCAGTTGCCCAGAAGTATCTAGGCTGGAAGTACGAGTCTGTGCATGTATGTAGCCTTTAGGACCCCATCCATTTCCTCAACAACGCCCCCGCCCTGGGTAAGACACCCCCTTGGGACCCCATGACCCACTGCTTGTTTCAGTCCTGCTCTGAGGACCCACCTGTCTGGGGATTCCTTCACCCAGCATCCTGGCGTAGGGTTTTGGTGAATGAGGAGTTAAGGCTGGTTGTTCCCAAGGGGAAGGGTCTGGCCCTGGAGAAGGGGAGAGGCAGGGTCGTGCTGTGTCATTAGAGTGGTGCTCCCCTTGTGTGGGAGCCCTTGGTTCTGACAAGGGAGCAGAGAATGGGAACCCGCGTTCTCTGATGAGGAATCAACAAACTTAGGAGAGGTACTACTCTGAGTCTGTGTGTGTGTGTGTGTGTGTGAGTGTGTGTGTGTGTGCGCACGCACGCGTGTGTGAGTGTGTGTGTGTGTGTGTGTGTGAGTGAGAGAGAGAGAGAGAGAGAGAGAGAGAGAGAGAGAGAGAGAGAGAGAGAGAGAGAGAGAGAGAGAGAGAGAGAGAGAGAGAGAGAGAGAGAATCTTTCTCCTTGTACAGCCTGACTGTCCTCAGGTGAGTGATCACTTGGCAAATTGCAGGTGCTGCATGGAAGTGTCATCTGTCACCATTCTGGAGGTGTGTGTGTGTGTGTGTGTGTGTGTGTGTGTGTGTGTGTGTGTGTGTGTGTGTGTGTGTTGGGAGAGCAGGGAGATGAGAACAATGAAAATATATTTAAGTCACCATGTCTAAAAACAGCAAAAGCATTTTATGTCTCTGTGTGTGTGTATGTTTGTTGTTGTTCTTCATCAATACCAAGTACAAGCTCAACCACAATTTTTGTTTTCTCCTTCACAGTTTCATGGCTCCTTCATGGAAGATTTCAGTAGACATTACTTTCCTCCTCTTTCCACCTCTCTCTTCCCCCTTTCCTGTAGCCCACAGTAGCTGCTGGGCCAGAGTGGGCCTCCTCTAGAAGAACTGTGTGAACCCTGGACTGGAGTGGAAGCCTGTCCTTCTATCCCCAGCCAGAAGTTTCATAAGGTGAATGAGATCACAGCCACATTCTTCAAGCCAGACACTCTGCTCTTGTGTGTTTAGTTGGAGGTAATTCAAGGGTTTGGAATGTGTTTGCCCAACATAATTAGGGAACGAGATGAGGGAAATGATAAGGCAGGGGCTGTGAAACTATGAGGTTTTGGGGACTGGCGTATGGTGTGACATGGCAGATGGTTCACCATGACAGTGGATGAGAGGGGAACCATATCTATGGCTTTAACGGTCTCTGTGGGCATTCTGGCACAGGGTTGCGGGCCCCCACTGGTGGTGAGGACACCCTCCTGGGGCAGTGCTCAGTGTCAATCCTCCCTGGAGTCCTGCAGAATCCAGTCTGTGTCACGCCTGGGCTGTTTCCAGCTGGGCAGTGGTAGGTAAGTCCATTTCTCCTGCTGGAGCCCGCTCGGTATCAGGAGGTGGCAGTTAGCTAGGGCTGGCTGAATGCCAGTTTCTGTAACCTGTTATAGGCAGTCTGGAAGGAAAAGGGGACAACTGATTTTGGAACCCTTTAAGTTTGATCGGAACAAATTAAATACCACATTTTCCAGTTTTTTTTTTTTTAGTTAAGCTGGCAATTTCCACTAATATCTGGGATTATGGATCAAATTAGATGGATGATTTCAGCCATCAAACAATGATGTTCAAAGCTGCACACGCAGAGTTCCCAAGCCAGATTGTCTCCTGCTTTGAACGTTGTGCCTTGACTGCCTTTCTCTGGCAGCTGTGGCATCTCTCTAGGGTGATGACCCCAATCGAGGACATTGTGGGGAGCAGACCTTGTGACCTCACCATCCCCAGCCTGCCAGCAATGAGTAGAGATGTTTCCCAGCACCTGTACTGGAATCTGGGAGATTCAGAGAACCCAGGCTACCTCAAGAATCCTTCATCTACAACATGAAATTTAGGGCCACATGTGGTGGACAATCCTGGCTGGCCCCAGGGAGAGGACAGGAGTCACCTTGAGCCAGCCATTCAGCTCACAGCAAACTCATTCACACCTCCATGGTGAATTGAGTGCCACAGAGCTGGTCAGCTGCTGGACAGAGATGGTTGAGAAGACCGGCATCCCAGAGGCTCTGGAATGTAGCAAGTACATAGTGGCTCACACCCTCAGAGTCAAAACGGTTAAGTGTTGTGGCACCAGGAGTGGGTAAGAGGGAGGAGGGAGAACTGTGGGAGAGCTACACAGGCTTTCTCCCCACTCCCCCACAGAGGATTCTTACCTGAATCAGATGGGATTTTCTGTAGTATTGTCATAGACAGTTGCTCATTTATTTAACCAACAAGCCATTACAGTGTGCACGAGGCTCTGGGGGGTCATAGACAACGAAAAGTTCTAGGACTGGTTCCACAGCCCATGAAGAAACCTTGGATTGATCTGGATGCCAGTGCTTCAAGCCTGTCATCCTAGTTTCTGAGGAGGCTGAGATCAGAGGATTGAGGCTTTTGGCCCGGGGAGGAAAGCCTGTAAGACTCTTGTCTTCAATTAACTACCAAAACCAAAACACCAGAAATGGATGTGTGGCTCAAGCCATAGACTGCTAGCCTTGAGTAAAAAGGCTTAGGGACAGCACCTAGGCTCTGAGTACAAGTCCCAGAACTGACACAAAGAAAGTAAAGAGAGAAAGGAGGGAAGGACAGAGGGAGAAAAAAAGGAAAGGAAGAAAGAAGGGAGAACATGCAAGCCATGGTTTGGAGTCTCTGGATCAAGGGAGCCAATTATTCACAATCTATGTGGGGACAGTTTCAGAGCCTAAAGCCAGTATGGAGGACCAAGCCACTGACCCCTCAGAAACTTCATACCATCCATGACCTGTGTGGTCACTGACAATATAGGGAACTAGCCGCGGGTAGAACCTAGGGTTCAGAGGGGGTCAACAGGTATCAATTATGCCCAGCCTCTTTGAGTTTATTTTCTGGTCAGATAAAAAGAAAGTTTCCAAGGGCTAGGGAAGAATTGGAGTGAGAGAGTTTCAAGGGGGGGATCAAAGTATAAGTAGGAATTTGAAGAGGGAGAATGATCCTGGGTCACGTGTGTCAGGCCTTTGGAGCCATGACCTCACCTGACAACATAGACTACCAGCCTTTGATCCAGCCACACTGCTATTAAAAGTCCTGGCACCTTGGGTTCATCATTGACAACCTGGCTGCCGTTCACTGCAGGATGCCTGTGCAGTACACCCTTAGGGACTAGGAATTTCCAGGGCTCAATCTGACGATACCACTCCTGGTGTTCATTCCTTCACCAAAGACTGAGGTAAGCATGCTGCTGACACAGGACAGCCTGGGAATAAGGGCAGGAAGTGCATCTCTTGGCTGGCTCACTCTTTAGTATAGATGGCAGATCTGGGATTCAGAGAGGGCAGGCTGAAGGTGGAGCAGAGCTGGGTAGAGGCTGGTGGAAAAATCAGAGGCACCATGGTCTGAGCAGGGTTGTTTCTTTGATAATACTCACAACATAGGAAAATTTCTGGGATAGAGCAGCCCTTTTCACCTCCCAAAGAGGGAACTAGATCCCCCCGGTCTCCCTTCCTTGACCAGGAATTCCTTTGGTTCCCATATCATGTGGTAGATAACTAGATCTTACCTCACTGCCTAGTTTTCAGGCAGGACAGCGAGAGATCCTGAGTGATAAGGTCAGGGGATCTTCAGTATGAGATTGTACTTGAATGTCCCAACTTGGTGCATGGTCAGTGCCATCTAAGACTGCCATGGTGTAGGACATAGAATCTAGAGAATCAGAGCTGGATGGGGTCTGTTCTGGGAGTCCTGAGTATTATGTGTTAGCTTTGAGCTCCCGTGTGCCCACTTGCTTCCCTTTCTTGGGTGGGTCTATGCTAGAAAAAGCTTGAAACTAGGACATGGATCTTATCTTCTTTGCTCCAAGATAGCACTCTACCATTTGAATCACAGCTCCACTTCCAGCTTTTTGGGGTGTTTAACTGGAGATAAAGAGTTCTCACGGGCCTTGCTGCTAAGTGGAATCCAACTGCAGTCCTCAGATTTCAGTCTCCTGGGGGGAGAAGATGACAGAAAGGAAGTTTGTTTGGCTGGGTGCCAGTAGCTCATGGCTGTTATCCTAGGTACTCAGGACGTGAGATCTGAGGACCACAGGTCAAAGCTAGCCTGATCAGGAAAGACCCTGAGACTCTTACCTAAAAGGATTTGCCAGAAAACCAGAAGTTGTGCTGTGGCTCAAGCAATTGAGTGCTTGCCTTAAGCTGAAATGCTCAGGGACAACACCCAGTCCCAGAGTTCAGCTCCACAACATAAAAAAGAAAGAAAGTAAGACATCTTTGCCTGCAAATGATGGTGGAGGTGTGGGGGTGTGGGGAGGGTGCTGTGTTTGGGAGACCAAGTGCTGGCCTCACTGTAAAGATATTTGTAAGAACTCCCCAAGTTTGCCCCAGTTGGAAGCCACAGCTTCAAGAGGACATGTCCTGTGACAGGCAGGGAGTAGGCGAAGGGGTGCAGGTGTGTTTGTTTTGTCTTTATTTTCTCCATTGAAGGATAGATTTGGATGCTGGGTATCAAAATCTGAAGTGAAGGGTTGCAAAAAGTTTGGGGCCTGACGATATGGATTTCCTCTCTGTATATGAAGGTGGCTGAAGCCGGAAGCCACCCGTAGCTCACAACTCTCATCCTAGCTACTCAGAAGGCTGAGATGTGAGGACCATCGTTACAAGTCAGCTTGGGCAGAAGAGTCTGTGAGACTTGATGATAGACCACTAGAGAACAGGAAGTGTTGCTTTGGCTCAAGTGGGAGTGTGCTCACCTTCAGCTGAATTGCTGAGGGACAACACCTTGGCCCAGAGTTCAAACACCTTGAACAACAACAAAAAAGAGGTGACTAAGTTTTACACATAGCAGTGTGCATGATAGGAAATGCCATACTGGTCTATGAGACATTCCAGATATATGTGCGGCTCAATGTTTTGTCTACAGTGGGTCTGATGTTGGTACTGCCACCTTCTAGTGGGTGGAATCTGATCCTAATTGAGGGAGTTCATGTTTCTGTTCTCAGGGACTGCGGAATCCTTGGGCTATCCTGTGTGTGTGTGTGTGTGTGTGTTTGTGTGTGTGTGTGTGTGTGTCTGTCTGTCTGTCTGTCTGTCTGTTGTCTGATTGTCTGTGTCTGTGATTGTGTGTGTTGGGAGGTAGAAGAACTGGGCCTTGAACTCAAGGCCTAGGTGCTGTCCCTGAGATATCTTGCTCAAAGCTAGAGCTCTGACACTTGAGTCACAGCTCCACTTGTGGCTATTTGGTGGTTCAGTGTAGATAGGAGCTTCACAAACTTTCCTGAGTGTCTGGCTTTGAACAGTGATCCTCAGATCTCAGCCTCCTGAATAACTAGGATGACAGACAGGAGCCGCCCGTGATGGCTCTGTGTGTGTGTGTGTGTGTGTGTGTGTGTGTGTGTGTGTGTGTGTGTGTGTGTGTGTGTGTGTGTTGTGTGTGTGTGTGTGTGTGTGTGTAGAAGTTGGTTGTTACAAGGAGTGCTGGACCCTTTGGTAACTTCTAACATCTGTCTTTGGGGGAGGGGTGCATGGACTTTGTGGCTGAGGTCTGGGGGCTTGGAAGGGTGAGACGTTTGAAGGGGACTCAGCACCTTTAATTATAAGAACAAGGGATCTTTGTGATCTGGAACTGTCTACTCTCTTGGGCCTGGTTGGTGGCAGAGGGAGCACGGGAGGACCTGGGGGTGGGGCCCTTAGGGGTTGGCTCCCCAGGGGGACAGAGAGCGTGGTTAGCACTTATTAAGGCTGTGAGCCCTGTTAGTATGGACCTTATTGGCATGGGTCAAACTCTGGGGCATCTCATCATGACGTCTGATGGACAAGGCCAACCCTACTTTAAATCTTGACCTGTGATCTTCAGATCTCAGCATCCTGAGTAGGTAGCAGTATAGGCATGAGCCTCTGGCACCAGGCCTCAGATTCTTTGTGGTATATTAGGGTTTGAACTCAAGAGCTTAGGCTTTCCAATCAGGTCTTGTTCCATGGGAGCCAAGCCTTTCTGTCTAGGGCATTTCTGAGATAGAGACTCCATATATGTTCAGGCTTATCTGGATCATGGTACTCCTATGACAGGCAGGTGTCACCATGCCTTGTCCTCTGTAGTTGGGATGGTAGATATGTAGCGCCATGCTCAGTCATCGGTTTAGATTACTGTCCCAAACTCTTAGTCCACAGCAGCCGATTTTTGACCACAGTTGAAGCTCTGGGTTCAGCCTGGCACCATTGGTCCTCAGTCTCCTCACAGGACAGTTGTGAGGAAACAAGGGATCAATACAAGGGGAAATCTGGGGCAGGGCCAGGCATAGAGGCAACGGTCATCAGATAAGTTTCTTGGCAATTCTGTGAGCATATAACAAGAAGATACCTGGAAAGGACTCAGAAGGTGCCTGTTATTTATCATGCTACAGGTATGGGATTATGAAACAAAAAATGGCTCTCTTTCATCCTTACCCTATCCTCATGAGGAAGGGGATCCTTCATTGTTCAGCTTTGCAGCTGGGGCAAATGAGGCACGGAAAAGCTGGGTGACCTACTCATGACCCCCAGGAGACAGGGAGCTTGGCCTGACTTCTCGGCCATGCTCCCTAGGACAATGGGTGCTATTCAGTCCATTTCTTATGGTGGGAAGTCCACTTATTGTCAGTCGTGGTGCTTGAACTCTGGGCCTGGGCACTGTCCACAAGCTGCTCAGATCAAGTTTAGGGCTCTACCACTTGAGCTATAATACCACTTCTGGTTTTCTGGTGGTTCATTGGAGATAAGCGTCTTACAGACATTCCTGCCTCGGCTGGCTATGAACCATGATCCTCATATCTCAATGTGTAGTTACCATTGTAGGCCTGTGCCACCAGCAGCCTGCTTAAGTGTAATTCTCTCCATCCCTCTCTCTCTCTCCCTCTCTCTCTCTCTCTTTCTCTCTCTTTCTCTGACTCTGTCTCTCTCTCTCAGTAACTTGTTGAATTTGTCCTGGAGGAGTTGGCTCAGCGTCCCCATGTGGCTGGGACCCAAGGTGACCTTCTCATTCTGGAGGTAGGCTGTGTCAGGATCATTCCCACTTGGACTGTGGAAGTAGCTCCCTTAGGTAAGCCCCTCTATGCCCTGGATAGACCGTGATGGTTACTCATTGTCAGTCTGTCTGGTGGGTCTTTCCCCACTACCCTCTGCTAAGACAGTTAAAGGAAAGTGGATAAGGAGGCATCGCATTGTCCAAATGCACAGCACTATCCTGAGCTTCTGATCCTCACTGCCACCTATCTGGCCAGACCCTGATTATAACAAACTGAATTCACTCTATGTCTACTTCACGTTGCTGCAGTGTGTCATTTCGGGGAGTAGAGTCAGTGTGCAGAAGAAAGACCCCAGGTCCGACACCTCCTGGGGAACATTTGTTCTGTGACAGCGCGAAGTCATTGCTGTAGATAAGGAGGAAGCCGGCATCAGACTGAGCCAGAACAATGCTCAAAGGTAGGTAGGCAGTTGAAGAATCAAACCCACACAGGTCTGCTTCCAACTCACAAAAAGGAGGATGGAGTGCAGGTAGCCCAGCACTGGATCTAGGAGACTATGAATGGATGGTGGCAGTCAGGTACTGTGGAGCACATGGGCAGCAAAGATGGCGCTGAGAGGGGATTGAGTGGGCAGAGCCCAATTGACCTGCCGATCAGTGCCTAACCAGCCCATGAGTGCTCAGGTGAATGATATGGTGTGACCTTGACAGTGATTGGTTCTTCTTCCTCCCTTACCATGACACCGGCCCTTTTTGTCTTTAAAAGGGGCTGCTCTCTGTTAATAAATGAGTTTTTACCTGCTGGATTTGGCTCCCCACTGTGTCTGATTGTCTCCCGGGCTGAGGGAAGCTGGGGAACGGGCGAGCGCCGCACTCACCTTTCCTTTCCTCGGACCCCGTCCGTCTTTAGTGGGACGGACGAAGACCCAACATCTGGTGCCCAACGTGGGGCACGAAAGGAAAAGATACCGGCTGAGGCTAAGTGGTCTCTCGGGGTAAGTGAAACCCTAAATATGGGTAATGCTATATCACAGAAGGAAGAGGAAGCAACATTAGGCCTAGAAGGAGTACAGGAGGACTTGGGAAATGAGAAGGAAAAGGAAAGGGTCAAATCCGATCAAAAACGCACTGAAACGTGCACAGTAGAAGTCAAAACGAGGGTAAAAATTACCCCCTCTGACCCAGCTGATAATGACGATCCTAGGCCCCCTCCCTATTCCCCCAATTGAAGAGGAGGTACGGTGCCCTACAAGACCTGCAAGAGGGACTTGGAAGACCCAGACCCCTACCAACCTTCATTGGAGGGGCCGAGGACCGGGAAAGTACCCTACTCGGAGACCTACTCTGGAAAGGAAGGGCCACTCAAGAGCCCAGACTCTCGGCCACAGGATTCACTTCCCCAAGCATATCTGGTCAACCTGGCACCAGGAGCTAACAGGCCCTTGGAATGGTATCCATGGGAAGCTAAGGATCTTAAAGAGCTCCGCAAGGTGGTGGCGGAGGATGGCCCAAATTCTCCCTGGGCCCAGACCCTATTACAAGACATTGCATATCACCCGTGTGTCCCTAAGGACTGGATGGATGTGGCCAAAGCCGTTCTTACTAGTTCTCAGTTTATTAAATGGTGTGCTTTTTAAAGGAAGAATGCAGAGTGCGAGCAGAGAGTAACCGGCAGGCTCAACCCGCGATACCCATTACTTATGCCATGCAAGCAGTGACGGGGGAAGGGTACTCCACCGGTGTCCAACAGGCCACAATACTTGGCCTGTAGCTTGACCAGGTGTGGCAGGCAGGACTTGCCGCATAGTACAAGCTAGATAATGTACCTACTGAGTCCCCCATAGTAGGAGTGAGACAAAAACCGGGTGAATCTCTACCTGATTTCATAGACCGAGTCCAACAGACTGTTCATGCAAGCTACTGGCAGGGAACCTCTGAGATCAGTTTGTAAAGCTCCTGGTCTGGGAAGGGATGAATGCCGACCACCGCATGGCCTGCGCAGGATTGAGAGAGAGTTCCCTGAGCAGATGGTTGGTGGCCCCACAGGATGTGGGAACGCAACAGCACCAGTCCCAATCACTAGCTTTAGCTTTACAGGCTCAGACTTCTGCAATGACTGAGGCTATTACTCAGGTGCTGGCAGCCAGGGCCAAGGAACCCCGAGACTATCGAGGAGAGGGACTTGTTTTAAATGGCAGGAGGGGCACTTTAAGAGGGACTGTTTACAACAATCCCCTGCCAACAGCCTGAGGGCAAACTGCCCCCTACACCCCACCCCAGGGACATGGAGGGATACAAGTTTGATTTAGATGGGAAGTCTTTAAACTTAGGGAGGGGTATTCTCTAGCCCCATTAATTCAAGGAGGAACTCCCTCTGCTGTGAAGCCCAGGCAGCCTCATGGCAGGGCAGCCCAGTTCCATTGGACCATCCCCCTGGTGGACTGATTCTGCCCTAAAATGAGTATTCTCATAGGCAGAAAGTGGTTTCACTGCTTAATTGACAGTGGGGCAGACCGAACCATACTCAGGGAGGAGGAAGTGCCCTTGAATTGGAAGCTTGCACCTGGGCCCCCGATATTGGGGGTAGGGGGCAATTCCCAGACCAAAGAGACGGTTGCCCTTATGACATGGACTAGCCCAGATAGAGAACAGGGAAAGATACGCCCTTTAATGGCAAAGAACCTCACTGCCAATTTACTAGGGCAAGCTATGCTAAGACAAATGGATGCCATGGTCACTACAGACCATCAAGCATCCTATGATGATATCCTGGATGGGTAAGAAGCACAAAGGTATAAACAGGATCTAGAGGGAGTTAAGGAAAGGGCTTTTTTTTTAACTTTCATAATTACAGAGAAGAACATAGGCGACCCTTTCGGGTGCACCCCCAATCCTAAAGGCCACTGCCGCCCAAGTACCTTCCATTAGGTGGAAGCCGGGAAGCCCAATCTGGGTGGAGCAGTGGCCATTGACCAAACCTAAACTTGAAGCCCTCCACCTTCTGGTGGAGGAACAGATAAAGCCTTGGGCATATCCGCCCTTCTATAAGTCCTTGGAACACACCCGTATTTGTTATTCAAAAAGCCTCCAGGGCTTGGCATATGCTCCAAGACCTACATAAGGTAAATGAAAGGATGGAGCTAGTAGGAACGCCCCTAAGAAGCATGCCCTGGACTCCTGCTATACCTTCAGAATATACTTTGGTTTTGATTGATATTAAAGATTGTTTTTCTTTTTCTATACCTCTGCATCCAGATGACTGCGAGAAGTTTGCTTTCTCTATACCGTCTCTTAATTTTTCCCAGCCTGATCGGAGGTTTGAATGGACGGTGCTGCCACAGGGTATGACCAATAGCCCGGCCTTCTGCCAACCATACTTGGCCACACTTTTAGAGCCTGTGCTGGGTTCAGATACGTCCCTTGTCTATGCATACATGGATGATATGATTCTGGGGCACCGAGACCCAAGCTGCCTGGAGGGCCTTCTGACCCAGGTTCCCCCCATATTAAAAAATGGGGGATTTACCATAGCCCTTAATAAAATTCAAAAGGTAGCTCCTTTTAAGGTCCTCGGGCCCACCTTACCTTGACTCAGGCCAGCCCCCTTAAGCCTTTGCTGAATATTCCAGCCTCTCTAACCTTAACCCAACTTCAGAGTCTTTTAGGGGAAATGAATTCGTTGTTGTCATGGGTTTCTGTTCCTACAATTACAATATAAGGAAATGCTGGCCTTTAATTTGTATTCTGATAGCCTATAAAACAAAAAAGGGGGAGTTAGCCACCATATACAGTTACAGATAGCTTTGTTTTTAAATTTTTCAAAAGGGGCAACTAAATCCAGATTTCAGAAGCACTGGGGACAACTAAACCCTAAGCCCCAAGTGAAAGTCAGGTGGAGACACAACAATGGAGAGGACCTGACCCCCTAGTTACTATGAGCAGTGGATTTGGATGTGTTTTTCCCATAGGGGAGTACACCCATTTGGATCCCTGCCAGGAACCTTAAGTTTTTACCCATTTCCTCTATACAGGAGGATGCCCAAGAATAAGCTAACCAACAAGGAAAGAAAAACGGCCATGGCCTAGGCTTGCGTTTTAAAGACAAAAGCCAGAAAGACAATTACTAACTATCCCCAAGGGCAACCAGCCCTTGAGAAGCTCTTGTGTTCTCTAACAATTGCAGATGGCGATACTCCAGCTGTTGGCTGTCCTGACTCTGCCAACCCTGTGAATGGCTCTTCAGATTCTGCATCAACCTCAACGGGTGACCTGGGCAGTGATCAATGCTGGCAATGCAAAAATTGTCAGGAGCACAACAAGAGAAGCTGTCCCTTCGACCTGGTGGCCTGACCTTCATTTTGTTCACCACGCTATGGACTGTTTAATATTTTTGTAGGAGTTAATTATTTTAATGTTACCTGCTTTTATTGTTCTTTTACTAATTGCTTATATAGCAGCATTATCCATACTTATTGTTAAACAATCACCTTTTGTTATGCTTCCAGTTTAGATCTTGTTCAACCCCACAGGCAAATAGCTGGATTAGAACAATCCCCACCTCCAGACTCTAAAGTGGCAAAGACTGCTATCCCATCCTTCACTAAGGTTAAAGGACTAGTAGTGACATTTCCTGGCCTGGTAATGCTTTTGCTGATGGTTTTTTCTATGCCTTCCTTGCATTATACATGCACTGCAAAACTCTTAAGAGCTTAGCCAGCCAGTTATCAAGCTCCAAATGAATGAATTCCCCCCCCCCGAGAGGAATCGCAGCCAGAGATGAGTAAGAGGGGTGTCAGTGTGACCAACCTAAGACAGAGCCTTCAGCTTTGCTCTGAAGAAGTTCCCGATGACAGGTAAAGCAGACAAGGCGATCCACCCAACCTAAGACAGGCGGGTTCGCTTCTTTAAACAAAGATGGGGGGGGGGAGATGATCTTGGGAACCATTGGGAGCTGACAGTAAAGCTCAAAGGTCATCTTGACCCCTGTGCTAGCTTAAGGCATGTACAAGCAATTGGCTTACTTAAAAGACACCAGGTGCCCAGGAATTAATTGAACTGCTTCAGACATTTCTAACTGTGGTGGGACTGATGTTTATTACTGTGCTAGGTGGGTCTGCCATTAAAACAAAAAAAAGGGTTAATCTGTGGAGTACATGTGCAGCAAAGATGGCGCTGAGAGGGGATTGAGTGGGCAGAGCCTAATTTACTGTAGAGCACATGGGCAGCCAAGATGGCACTGGGAGAGAGTAGAGTGGGCAGAGCCCAATTGACCTGCCGATCAGTGCCTAAACAGCCCTTGAAGGCTCAGGTGAATGATAGGGTGTGACCTTGACAGTGATTGGTTCTTCTTCCTCACATACCATGCCACCCGCCCTCTTTGTCTTTAAAAGGGGCTGCTCTCTGTTAATAAACCAGTTTTTTACCTGCTGGATTTGGCTCCCCGCTGTATCTGATTGTCTCCCGGGCTGAGGGAGGCTGGGGAACGGGTGAGCGCCGCACTTACCTTTCCTTTCCTCAGACCCTGTCTGTCTTTTGTGCAGATGAAGACCCAACAAGGTGCCAGTGGTTGTAGCCTGTCATACGGCCTATTTGGGAGGCTGAGTCCTGATGGTCGTGACTCAGAGCCAGCCCAGACAGGAAGATCTGTGAGATTCTTATCTCCCATAAATGACCTCCTTCACCCCACCCTGAAAAAAGCCAGTTTTGGTGCTGTGGATCCAGTTATAGAGCCTCAGCCTTGAGTAAAAGAAGCTCAGGGATGAAACCGATTCCCTGAATCCAACACCTGGAACTCACAAAAAAAAAAAAAAGTGAATAGTGGACACTTGTTATCTTACTACCAAAAAGGATGGATACATTCTTTTCTCTGGTACTTGTAGCCAAAGGTAAGGGGCTTCCCTTGATGTTCCTCTAAATCTCTCCTTCTCTCTATTATCTCTCCTGGCTTCAGTTGCAGGATAGAATTCAGATCATCCCACTTCATGTGACCTTAAGTACCCTCCCCTACCCGCCTTTCTTGGAGTGGGGATCCTGGATGTACTCACCTCTGGGTGAAAGAAGCACCAGAGAGATGGGGGTAGGTATCCCTGAAACTCATACACACACACACACACACACACACACACACACACACACACACACACTCATCTAGGCCAACTCTGACTAACCTTTTCCAAAGATACTTTATCTCCTTGGGTTAACTGACCTAGGAGAGGAACATGATCCTCTATAAATGACTATTTTAACTACGGCTTGCTAGTTGACACGAGATAAACAGAAACTCAAAGGAAAGGTTCTGGAGCCTGTCTGGCTCAGGCTCACACTTGACATCCTGGCTCCTCAGCAGGCAGAGATCTGAGGATCAAAGATCGAAGCCAGCCATAAGCTGGCACAGTGATAAGACACTTCTATGCATGGAACCACCAAAAATCCAGACGTGGAGCTTTGCTTCAAGTGGTAGGGTAGCAGCCTTGAGCATGAAAACTCAGAGAGACAGCCCCCAGATCCTCAGTTCAAATCCACACAAGAAATGGCCCCATTTGTTGCCCCCAGACTGCCTGGGCCTCAAGTGCCCTCTCACAGAATGTGATACCGCACTGGTCCCTGGGTAGTGTATCAGAGCCTTCAGAAATTGGGTGGTGAAAGCCAGGCCTTTGCCTTTCTGTGCTCTCAACCACACCAGCTTCAGGCAGAGCATGACAAGGCCAAAAGCCTGCAGAGTGGAGAAGATCCCCCTCTGCCAAGGTGATTAGAGTTGGCTCCTTAGAGGCAGCACTTGAAAGGAGGTCTTTCTTAAGAAGGAGGATGGGACAGGAAGCACAGAGAAAAAAGATGCCATAGATAAAGGACAACATAGCAGAGCGTGTTCTTTTCCAGCCAAGACTGCTGGTTAGATACTCGGTAAAGATGTGCAAGACTGTCCTGAGTCAGGCCTAAGGGGTCACAGAAGAACAGCTATCCAATATTGGGATTTTGACTTAGCAGTAGTGGGCTCACCTAGCACACAAGAAACCCTGGGTTGGATTCCTAGTTCCCACATACACAGAAAAAGCCAGAAGTGGTACTGTGGCTCAGGTGGAAAAGTGCTCACATCAAGCAAAAGAAGCTCAGGGACAGCACCTGGACCCTGAGTTTAAGCCCCAGCTCTGTCAAGGTAAAACTTCACTCCAAGGGACCTGGGTGACAGGTGGATGGTGTGCCCTGTAGCACTTAGTAGATCCATTCATGCTTAGTGTCTCCTTCTTTGACAGAGGGGATCTGGACACTCTTTCTGCCCTGGGCACCCCTGGACCCGATTATCAGCAACCTTCCAACGTCTTCCACTGGGACATGGAGCAGCTGGCCCCAGAAATTCTCAGGTACCGGTTGGGTGTGACGGGGGGTGGGGGGGATACAGGGCAGGCCTAAGAAGTCCTAGTAGGTCTGATCTGCGCCAGACATCCAGGCCATCCAGAGGAAGTAAATGGGAGCTTAGAAAGGGTTAGTGATGTGAAGGGGCCTCTTTTATACCCATGGCCCTTTCCAGATTCTGAGCCTCCCTTTGTTGTCCCTAAGGGAGGTAGAGGAGGGTCTAGGTGGTAGTGTCTAGAGGAAGACTAGATGGAAATTGTAATGAATGAGACATTATAGGCCATGCGCTGATGGCTCACGCCTTTCATCCTGGCTACTCGGGAGGCTGAGATCCAGAGGGTCTTGTTTCCCAGCACAAGGAGGAAAGTCCGATGAGAGTCTCATCTCCAATCTCCAACTTGAAGTGGTGCCATGACTCAAGTGGTGGAGCACTGGCTTTGAGCAAATTCATCATCAAGGACAGTACCCAAGCCCTGAGTTCAAGCCCCTCATCCAAAAAAAACAAGAACGAAGACACCCCTTGCTTGCCAGAGATGTTGAAGGAGTGGGGTTGCTGTTTTTGGGACACCAGGATCTGGCCTCAGTGTACAGCCATTTCTAAGAACTCCCCACATTTGCCCAAGTGTAAAGTTACAGCAGGCTGGGCGTTGTCTTACCAAGAACTCCAGAGGTTGTGGCCTATCTTAGGCAGGGAGTGGGAGAATGGGAGTAGGTTTGGAGGGTAGTGTAGATTATATTCTCTCCAACCAAGGAAGAATGGCTTTGGATACTAGTTTCAAAGTCTGAAAGTGAAGGGTTGCATGTGCTTTATGGCCTGACAATTTGGATTTCCCCTGGTTGTAAGAAGGTGGCTGAAACTGGGCACTGCCAGTGTCTCACAACTGTCATCCTAGCTACTCATGAGGCTGAGATCTGAGGATCACAGTTCAAAGCCAGCTTGAGTAGGAAAGTCTGTGAGACGTTAACTCAAGGGAAGCACCAGAAAATTGGAATTGGTGCTGTGGCTCTAGTGGTAGAGCGCACACCTTCAACTGAAGAGCTGAGGGATAGCACGCAGGCACACAGTTCAAACCCCATGACTGACAACCAAAATTCTGTGGCTGAGTTTTCTTCACAGTGGGGTGTACAGTAGGAAATGCAATGCTGTTTTATGAGCCATTCCAGATGTGTGAGAGGCTCTGAGTTTTGTCAACATTTGGTCTGAGATTGGTAGTGCCATCTTCTTGGAGTTTGGGATGTTCAGTTGCTCAGGGACTGCTGAGTCCTTGGGCTACCCGTGTGTGTGTGTGTGTGTGTGTGTGTGTGTGTGTGTGTGTGTGTGTGTGTGTGTGTGTGTGTTTGTGTGTGTGTGTATTTTTCCCTGCTCATTCTCTACCCACTTCCTGGGTGCTCGTCTGCCTCTTCCTGACCTTGGATGGAGCCCTTCCTCAATATCAACCTTGTCTTTAGTCCCCTATCATGGTCTACAATGAGTCCAAAATTGCCAGAGACCTGCATATTCCAACTTCTCCTTGGGACACAAGTCTGGCTGTCCATATCTTTGTCCTCATCCAGAGGATTCTGGGTCCTCAGGGCCGGCTGGCATATGTTCTCTCCTGCCTCTGGGGGCCAGGGTGACTCATGCTGTGTCCGTTCTTTTTCTCAGCTGGGACCCTGGCTGCATTTCCCACTCCCAACAGGCTGGCAGTGGTGTGGGGGAAGGGTGGTTGCCAGTGGCTCTGGCCAACTCGACCTTGATAGCTGACTGAAGGCTCCCCAAACAAGGATAATCTGGGGCTACATGAGAGGTGAGGCCAAGGTGGCTTGGAGGTATTGTTCGATGTCTAGGAAATGTCAACATACCTTATTGTAGGCAAATCTATCTTCTGACAACAGCTGGGCCTCTCAGGTCCTTCTAGACAATTCTGGATTCCCAGAATACAGAGGCATATACTTTAAATTCCAGGCCCAGGGAACTGGGGGATGAGAGACTGGTATAACCAGTACCTCAATGTTCTGGGGCATTAGTTTTGCCCTGGATGAGCTGAGCTACAATTGGGGGGCAGTCCTGAGTCATAGTCACAGTAAACTCTCAAGCCAGATCAAGTGGTTTCTCCCTAAGTCCTTCTTGGGCTGAGGGGTTTGGGCCATGGCAGTAAGTTCTATGGAACCTGCCCCTTGATCTCAACATGGGGCTACAGGATCAAGTGAAGGACACTAGGGTTGCTTTTGGTAGTCGGCCCATGATTCCAGACCTTCATCTGCCCTCCTTCCCCAAGCACTGATGAGGAAAGCAGGGCACTGAGCCCTCGGACTCCTGGGATAGTGACTGCTACAAGCAGCAGTCAGTTGGCTTTGGACTCCTGAGCCTACAAAACTTTCATGAGCCCAACTCAACACCTGCCCAAGGTCTGACTGACAAATTTGCACTTTTGTGATACTCATGTGATGGGCATTATCTGGTGTGACATCATACAGCTCCTGCCCCTCCTGGCCCAGAACTGTGGTCTGAGATAATGATTTACTGCTCTGATCCACATTGCACCCATGACAGATGCCATTCTGATGATCTTCATGCCCCACGGCTGGATACTTCTCTGCTACTGTGTCCTGCTCTGTAGGCAATGGCCTACAAACAGGCTGCTATCATGACTTGTAGGACACCTAGACATTAGCAGACCCTCAGGGACCCACTGGAAAGAACTCTGCCTAGAGCTAAAGAGTAAGGTCTAAGCAAGCCAGGTGTTGGTCATGGGGCTTGAACTTTGGGACTGGGCACTGTCCCCCAGCTCTTCACCTTACCACTTGAGCCACAGAGCAACTTCCGGTTTTCTCTAGGTTCCCTGGAGATCTGAGTGTCCCAGACTTTCCTGCCTGGGCTGGCTTTGATGTGATCCTCACATCTCAGCCTCTTGAGGAGCTAGGAGGACAGGCTGAGCCACCTGTGCCTGGTAATCTGGCCTTACACCACAGTGGACTAGGAGCTCCTGAAAGCTTTTCTTTAATTTTTCTGTGCTAGTATTGGGGTTTGAACTCAGGGTCTTGGCTCTGGTCTCTTTTTTTCTTCAAGTTTACCACTTTACCATTTGTGCCACAGCTCCATTTCTGGATTTTGGTAGTTAATCGGCAAGAAGAGTCTCATTAACTTTCCTCTCCAGAGCTGGCATGTCCCTCGATCTCTATCTCAGTCTCCTGAGTAGCTAGGATTTACAGGGGTTGAGCCACTGGTGGCATTGGGCTAGAAGCTTTTCTAAAGCAAGAGTTCTTCCCTGCGTTTGCCCTGACTCCTCCATTCAAAGGAGGCCTGAGGGTCAGGAGTTGTGAAAACAGGTTTCCAGCCACAGGAAATGGCTTTGGGTCCCTGGCGAAAAGCCAAGCTAAGCTTCCCCCTGGGCACCATTCTAGGACCCCACCCTCTGCCCTATGACTCAAGTCAATGTTCACCCAGCCTTGAATTTCTTGTCAGACTTTTCTGAAGCCATAAAACCTTCATACCACTCTCACCACCTGATCTACAGCACATTTCAGGACCTTTGCCCATGCTATACCTTCTGCCTGAGGCTCTCTGTCTTGTACCCACATATTAGAACTACTGTGGAATTTTGGCACTGGCTATATCACTTCCTGGAGCAAATCTTTCCTTCCCTTCTCCATCTTTATTTTTTTTATTATTGAGTTGCTAGAGATGGAACTTGTGCAGGCTGACTGGCAAATGCTCTATATTGGTGTGTGTGTGTTTGTGTGTGTGTGTGTGTGTGTTTGTGTGTGTGTGTTTATGTGTGTGTGTGTGTGTGTGTGTGTGTGTGTGTGTGTGTGTGTGTGTGCCAGTCCTGGGGTTTGAATTCAGCGCCTGGATGCTATCCTATCCCTGAGGTTTTGTGCTCCATGCTAGCACTCTTCTACTTGAACCACAGCTCTATTTCTGGCTTTTGGGGTGTTTAATTGGAGAAAAGTGTCTCATATTGACTTTCCGCTTGCAGTTGGAATATTCAGATCTCATCCTCCTGAGTAGATTACAGGGATGAGCCTCCAGCACCTGCTCTCTATCCTACCTCTTACTATAACCTCGGCCCTCCTCTGAGTTCCAGAATAATATATCTCACCAGGCTCAATTTTTTTTTGCCAGACTTGGGCTTGAACTCAAAGCTCATACTTAGGAGGGACTCTAAATATGTGAAGACTGGGACAAATGCTTCCATTCAGTTATGTATCATGTTTCAACACTTAATAAAATGTTAATTAAAATGGGTCAATGCCCTAAATTATTCTGTATAATTTTATAATAGATGTGCAAAATATAATATTATGTGTATAATAATACTAAATACCATAATGAATAAATGAATCAAAGAAAAATACAATACCAAATCAATAATAAAATTCATAATATGAACTTAACATGCATATATATGTATATATCATGTATTACACATGTATAGAAATATTTCTTCCATTGCAGGGCCTTCATTCAGGCCCTGGGAACACTATCCTGAATTTCTTTTCTTCAAGGACAATGAGCTTCACATGCACCCATGTTGCAAAAGAGTTACCTGGACGTTGAGCTGAAAAAGTATCAATGGCAGAAATACTGGCCCCAGTTCCAAGAGAGTAACTTAATTTTTTTGATGGAAGCAGTTATGTTTATTCAGTTCCATACTGGACATTAAAAAAAGCAGTATAGACTTTTGTACAGCTATTCAAACGTCCTTCCCTTACCTCCAAAGTGCTTCTCTGAGAACTACATTGTTTCTCTTTTTTTTGTATATTTTTATTGTAAAAATATTCTACAGGGGGGTTACAGTTCCAGGAGCAAGGTAATGAGTACATTTCTTATTGAGCATTGTTTACTACTCCTGTGTTTTTCCCCTACCATCCCTTCCCTCCCATCTCCACAACTACCTCCCCCTGCCGAGGTCAGTGACTAAGTTTTTCATTTTTGGTTGGCACGGGGTTTGAACTCAAGTAATGGCAACTCTTTGCTCACATTACTACAGATTTACCAAGACCCTGAGTTCAAATCCCAGGCTAGAAAAGAAAACTGGCAGAAATTCCAAACTAGAGAGCTTTAATTTTTTAATTTAGTTAAATAATTAATATATATATGTATATATATATATATATATATATATATATATATATATATATATATATATAGTTTTTTTTTTGACCAAGCATGGGATTTGAACACAGGTCATGAAAATTCTACTTCAGCTTGGATCTCCCTTTGCTGGTGTGCAGTCTCTGGTCCCATAGCCCATCCTGGGATCCTGGGCCCAGAGGGCTTTCAGGAAGAAATAATCATTGGAAAGCAAAAAAAGTGGTGACCTGCAGAGAGCTGGGGTTTTACGATTTTTTTCTTTGGACAGTGAACGTCCTGTGTATGAATGACAAACTTGCACTATGTACTTGAGCTGCCATTGCTGGTGGCTGGTGGGCTATCAGTGAAGCCATAGTCCATCCTGTCAACATAGGCCCTGGGTTCAAATCGCATTCCGGACATCAATCACAGGAGAATACAAGGGACTCATTCCTATGCATAGGAATACTGATTGAAAGAGTATTTTGTACATCGGTCTACGTAAAATTGGATGCAATAATCCTAGAATGCTGATTGAGCATAATTAATAGTTTATTAAGCATGAAAAGAATAATATTTCTTCAATTGGGGTATAATAAATACCTAAGATTTGGTAGCAACATAGTAGGTGTCATTCTATCATAGACGACTATGGAACTCTTTACATATATACATATATATATATATATATATATATATATATATATATATATATATATATATATTTGTATACCTCTGTCTGCCTATCCATGTGTCACTGTTTTGGCCAAACCTGGGGGTTGATCTCAGAGTCTGGGGACCACCTGACATCTTCATTGGCTACAGGCTGCCATGCTCAACTCACCCAATCATGAATTGGGCCTGCTAGGAACTAAGTTCAGATCCTGGCACTGCCAGGCATGATGGAGAACACATCTTACAACTGGATGTTATGTGACAGGTTGTAAACAATGTAATAAATGGTATAGTTGTCATCAGAGTCAATAAAATAAATTCTAAATAAATGAATGAAACAAGAAATAAAATAAATAACCACACCAAACACAATATAGACTGAACATCTGTATGGAAGTATAAATCCTATCTTTAAAATATATATAAGGAGGGCTCGGAAGGTGGCTCAATGGTAAAGCGCTTGCCTTGCATGCATGAGGCCCTGGGCTCGATTCCTCAGCACCACATAAGCAGAAAAAAAAAAGCCGGCAGTGGCGCCGCGGCTCAAGTGGTACAGCGCTAGCCTTGAGGTGAAGAGCTGAGGGACAGAGCCCAGGCCCAGAGTTCAGGCCCATGAGTGGACCAATATATATATCTATATCTATATCTATCTATCTATCTATCTATCTATCTATCTATCTATCTATCTATCTATCTATCTATCTATATCTCTCTATAAATATCTATATCTATCTATCTATCTATCTATCTATCTATCTATCTATCTATCTATCTATCTATCTATCTATCTATCTATCTATCTATCTATCTATATGGAGTATCTTTTCCAGGCCTGAGGCTTGAGTTCAGCAGCTCTATGCAGAAGAAATGGCAGCAGATCTGAGATACTAATTTCTGGACCTGGGATAACTCATGGAATGTGATCGATCTCATCCTTGAATGAGTAGTTTGTGAATGATGCAAGTAGGAAATGATAGGCACGAGTCATGGGGTATCGATTATTTGTAAAGAACAGTTGATGAAGCATGAAAATAATAATCACAGTATGAAATGGAGGCATCAGGAAAGATCCAAGAATCGGTAGTCATACAGATTGGATTCCACCACAGGTTACCATCTCTCCTACTCTATATTAATGTGTATTTTTTTTCCATATTACCTTCACCTTATGAATGGATGACTGTTGTGTTCCCCGCTGTCCCCTCGGGGGCGGAGGCTCCATCACAGGTCCTTGGAACGGCTTAGATCCTTTGTGGCTCAAAGGCTGGTGTGCTCATATGACCCCATTCACCACTTGGTCCTGCTAGGTCAGGAATTCAGATTCCCCGCCCTGCCAAAAGATTCATCTTGATGTCAGAATTCAAACGTTGCACCTGTTTTCTTTCCTGTGCAAGTCCTGGATCTCAGCTAGGTCGGAGAATGCATGGGCCACCCTGTGGCCATGGGAATAAGTTGTTATCCATGTCAGCCCAGTTATTCCTGTCATCATATACTCAGGAAAATACACAATACACCCATGAATAGCATACAAAATAAAGAGAATAACTACACTCAATGCACGATGCAGTCCACACACGGATGTGAATATACATCCCATGTTTCAATGATCATTGAGGACTATTTTGGCCTCCCTGGGGCTCGATCTCAGTTCCTGGGAACGGCCCAGCTCCTTAGTGGCTCACAGTCTGGTGTGATCACATGGACCCATTGGGCAGTTGGGCCTCCTAGGCCCAAGTTTGAATCCCAGCACTGCCCAAAATTCACCCTGATGTGAGAAGCCAGTCGTTGCACCTGTTTTCCTGTACTGTGCAAGTTCTGGGGCTCAGCTAGGAAGGAGAATGTATATGCAACTCTATACTCATGGGAATAGGTTGTCCAGTTCACCACAGTTATATTTGTCATCCTATACTCAAGGAAATACACAATACATCAATGAATAAGAAACAAAACAAAGAGAATGACTACACCAAACACAAGATGCCGCCCACTCATGTTTGGAAATATAGATCCTCTATTTAATTATGAATTTATGACTATATTGGCCCCCACCAGGGCTCCATATCAGGTCCCAGGAATGGCCTAGTTCCTTAGTGGCTCAAAGCCTGGTGTGCTCACCATGACCCATTCACCAATTGGGCCTGCTAGGCTTTGAGTTCAAATTCCTGCACTACCAAAAGATTCATTCTGATGTGAGAAGCCTATGATGGAACAGGTTTTCCTGTCCTGTGAATGTCCTGGGTTTCATTGAGGATGGAGAATGCTATATTGGCAACTCTTAGCCATGGGAATAGGTTGTCATCCATGTCAGCACAGTTATATCTGTCACCCCATACGCAATAAAATACACAATACATCCTTGAAAAAGACACAAAATAAAAAGAATAACTACACTGAATGCAAGATGCATACCATACCTGCAGTTAAAGAGAAATCCTATGTTTTAAAAAGGTGGGCTTGCTATTTTGTCCAGTGCTGGGGCTTCAAATCAGGCCCTGCACCAGACCTGACATTCTACTCTTCAAAGATGGTGAGCTTCCCCTTCTCCCACAGTGCAACAGAATTACCCAGACCTGAGCTAAAATCCCAGCACTGACAAAAGATTCATCCTGATGTCAGAAGCCAGTTGTTGTGCCTTTTATCCTCTCCTTTGAAAGTCCTGTGCCTCAAATACGATGGAGAATACGATAGACAACCCTGTAACTATCAGAACAGGTTGTCATCCATGTCAGCACAGTAATACCTGTCACCATATTTATTAAAATACACAGTACCTCCATGAATTAGAGACAAAATAAGGAGAATAATTGCACTGAACAAAAGATTCTGTCCAAACATATATGTCAATATAGATCCTATGTTTAAATTATGAATTTATGACTATAGTGGACCACCCTGGAGATCAATGTGAGATTCTGGGAATGGCCACACTCCTTAGTTGCTCACAGGTTCGTATGATCACCTTGACTGATTGGCCAATTTGTTTTGCTCTGCCCTGAATTCAGATCCCAGCACTACCAACAAGTGGATTGTGGAGTAAGAAGGAGAGTGTGAAACTTGTTTCCCTTTTTTTCTGAGAATTCTGGGGGTCAAGCATAATGGAGAACATTTCTCCAAATCTAGATGTTCTGTGATAGTTTTTCATCAATGTATTAAACAGAATGTGTTTCATCATAGTAAAATCAATGGTAAATAAATGAATAAAACAAAAGATACAAGGAACAACCACTGCAAACATGTATGGACTGAACATCTATAGGTAAGTATAAATCCTATCTTTATAATACATATAAATAGTATGTTTTCCAGGGCTGGGTCTTGAATTCAGGACTAGTGAACAGGCCTGACTTTTTTATCTTCATGTAAGGTGATCTTCCCCTTTTTCCACATTGCTGCAGATTTACCAAGATCCTGAGTTCAAATCCAAAGCCTATAAGTATAAACTTTGTGAATTGCAAGCCAGGGAGCTAATTTTTTTCTCAGCATGTGGCCTAAACTCAGGTCCTAGCAAGTCCGCCTTAGCTTCGATAATCCTAGGATGGGGAGCAGCCACTGGACACCCAGGTGCTGCTAGGGTCCTAGACCCTCAGGTGTAGGGAAAACAATGCACAGAAAAATGTGGTCTTTTATGTTTTCTTCCTTTGCACAGTGACCCTTCTGGGTCTGAATGACACTGTTGCCAAGGTTACTTCATGTTGCATTGCTGAAGGCTGGCAGACTATCAGGGAAGCCATAGGAACGCGTGGCAACCTAGGCCCTCATTTCCAATCCCCGCCCTGAAACCAACCAATGGCAGGAGGTACTAAGAAACTGGTTTCCATCCAAAGGAATAACATTAAAATTTTGTCAATTTCACAGTTGAATGAGTTGATCTTGAATCATGATCCTATAAAATTAAACAGCATCATTTTAGAAGGCTGGTGGATTTTATTTAATATTTATGAAGCATTAAAAGAATATTATTACTTACAGGAATGCAATAATTTCAGGACACTGAGTGCTTTCATTAATATTTTAAGGATGAAACAATAACATTAATAACATGGACGCATAATAAATACCCAGGAATTGGTAGGAATATAGTCTATGTAACCGAATAATGTATAGACATCTCTGGCATTCTATAAAGATATATATTTATTAGCATACTGCCATTTGCATGTCAATCTGTTCTTATTGGGTTAACCCCTGGGGCCCATTCTCAGGTCCTGCGAACAACCTGTCAGCTCAATTTGCCCCAGGATGGCGTGTTTACACTCACCCATTCATGAATTTGGCCTTGTAGGCCATGAGTTCAGATGCCAGCACTTCCAAACAATGAATCGTGGAGTAAGAAGATGATGGTGACACATGGTTTCCTTTACTGTGAATCTTTTGCGTGTCAGGTATGAGGTGGAATACATATGTAGACCTATATCCTATGTAGTCAATGTTCTATTTGCTATAATAGTCAATATAATACATGGTCAATACATGAAAAAAAACAAAAAATAAAATAACTACACTAAAAACAATATGGAGTCAACATATGTATATAACTATGAAACGTATATGTAAATTGTACATGAATAGGGTGTTTTCTATTGCTGGGGATCGATTTCAAGCCTAAGGAACAGACTTGAATTTCTTGACTTCAAGGAAGCAAGTTTCCCCTTCCCACACAGTGCAATAGAGTTACCCAGACTATAAGTTCCAATCCGAGTCATGGTAGAAAAAATGTCACCTTTATAGTATGTGAGGCCCAATTCTTAGGTATTTCATTATGCCTCCATTTAATGAATGTGATTGTTTAAATACTTAATAAAATATTAACTAAAATTGATCAATGTTGTGTAATATAATTGTGTATAATTTTATCCTGGAATTATTCAAGAACTGTTTAATCATGACTTACATCACATTCCATTGGTAATCATATGGATAGGAACAAGTTTCTTAGGATCTCCTACCATTTAGAGGTGGCAGGACCAGGATTCGAATAGTGAGCTCCAGCTCCCACCACTTCAACCTGAGGATAGGGAACTCACCAGTCTGTCCAAGAACATAAACAAGACCAGTGATTAGGCAGGCACCAGTGGCTCTCAGCAGACCTCCTTGATACTTACAAGGCTGTGATAGAAGGATCATGGTCAAAGTCACCCTAAGCAGGAACATTCTTGAGACCCCTGTCCAACTTCAGTGCCAACAAAGCCAGAAGCTTTGTGGCTCTAGTGTAGAGGACCAGCCTTGAGCAAAAGCAGCTCATGGACTGTGCCCAGACCCTGAGTTCAAGGTCTCGGACTGGCAACAAACAGAAATACACAACAATCTGTGTAGCCATCCAGCTAAATCAGGTCACCCTCTTGTCCCCAACTGAATTGGACAGAATTCCCTGGAAAAAAGGGCTGGGAGAACCGCTGTGTTTTGACTCCGCCCATGCTGCATGCTTCACAGGATTATGGCCACACCACCATTCTTTCATGCTTCTTTCTGACCAATGGGATACAAGAATGGTGGCCATGCCCAAATTCCATGTTGCCAGGTAGCACTGGGATTCCCTCTGTTAGTTTACACCATTACCAGCAGTTGAGGAATGTAGCAGTGGCTGAGTGGTGAGGAAGAGACTTGAGGTGACTTTGGAGTATAGTAGAAAATTGATGCACCTGGCCCTTTCCCTCTCTTAACACGGTGCCAGGTTTCAAACTCAGTAAAGGCCGTGCTGCCAACAGGCCTAAATCCCAGACCTGGTCCCTGCCCCTAGTCTTCTGCTCTGGGCCCATGTGTCCGCGATGCTGCCACCATCACTGCTGCCCCAATTGGAGCAGCTGCCAACAGCTTCTCCCAGCAGCACAGGTGCACTCACCACCAACCTACAACACCAACCCAACCTACCCTGTGTCAAACACCCCTCTGGAGGCACCATGACCCCCTTGCGTTTTTCCACTCCCTGGCTCTGATGAGCCACCTTTCTGTCTTGAGCATTTCTGAGATAGAAACTAAATATATGATCAAGCTTGCCTGGATCGCGGTCCTCCTGTGAAAGATATGCTCCACCAGGCCTGGTCCTCTCTACTTGGGATGTTAGACATGTGGTGTCATGCTCAGTCATAGGTGTAGATGGATTATCCCAAACTCAGTCCACAGCAACAGATTCTTGACCACACGTGAAGCTCTTTGTAGGGCCTCAACCATTGGACCTCAGTCTCCTCACAGGACAGTTGTGAGGAAACAAGGGATTTATACAGAGAGATCTCTGGACAATGTCTACGCAGAGAGGGAGCGAACTTCAGATAAGGTTTTGGCAATTCTGTGAGCATATGACAGGAAGATACCAGAAAGGGCTCAGGTGGGGCTTGTTATTAATAGTGCAACAGGTGTGGGATTATGAACCGAAACATGGCTCTTTCATTATTACCCTATCCCCATGAGGAAGGGGATCCTTCACTTTGTTCAGTTTTGCAGCTGGGGAAACCGAGGTACAGAGAAGCCAGGTGATCTACTTATGACCTCAAGTTCACAGGAAGCTCGGCCTGACTTCTCTACCATGTTCCCTAGGACAATGGGTGCTATTCAGTCCACTTTTTGTGGTGGGAAGTCCACCTCTTTTCAGTCGTTTGAAATCTAAGATTGGGCACTGTTCCCGAGCTCCTCAGCTCAACACTAGCGTTCTACCACTTGAGTTCACAGTGCCACTTCCAGTTTTCTGGTGATTCTTTGGAGATAAGATTCTCAAACACATTCCGCCCAGGGCTGTCTATGAACCATGATCCTCATATCTCAGCCTCCTGTGTAGTTAGGATTAGAGTTTTATGCCACTGGCACCTGATTTAAGTGTAGTTCTGATTTCTCTCTCTCTCTCTCTCTCTCTCTCAGGAACTGGTTGAATGGGTGCTGTAGGAGGTGGCACAACGTCCCCAGGTGGCTGGAACCCAAGATTGCCCACTCATTCTGGAGGTGGGCTGTGGGTCAGGAGCTGTCTCATTCAGCGTGTTGGTAGATCTCCATGAGGTAAACCCTCTGTGCCATTGAAAGGCTGTGCTGGTTATTCGTTGTCCATCTTGCCTTACTGGATTTATTTTATTGTATTCTTTTCTACATTATTTTCTAGCACCTGGACAATACTATGGTACATAGTTACTGAAGGAAAATGTAATGTCAACTTAAGAAAGTCATTTAGGGCTCTGGGAATGTGGCTTCATGATACGGTGATTGCCTAGCATGCATGAAACCATGAGTTCAATTCCTCAGTACCACATAAACAAAAAAACATTGGAATTGGTGCTGTGCCTCAAGTGGTACAGTGATAGCCTTGAGAAAAAAAAATCCCAAACCAAAACCAAACCAAAAAACATTTAATTAGTAAATGCAAAATAAAGAACCCATACTTGGAATATATAATTGCTCCTGCCTACTGACACCTGACAATAGTCCCTAATTCATGAACTTTACTTATATTAGGATATTGTGTTGAAAAAAAATTTTGTTCATTAGGTCACAGCAATTAATGTCTTGAATGTGCTTAGATGTCAGGTGGAAATTCAAAGATTCCAGGTTTTTGAGTGGTCACTGCTAATCACAATGAGAAGGGTAGTCTAAGTGAGATTTGGAAATATATTTGGCCATTCATGGCACCAAAACACAGAGGCAAAGTAACAGTTGTGACAGAAGAGAAGGAATAATTCCAGAGTTAAGTAATAAATGGTAATAACTAAGGTATACCAGAATCTGTTTTAGAGAACCATTTTTGGTTATTGAACAAATAGTTATCAACTAGTCTTATTCCTCATTACCTTTAACATTCTAAATCTCTTATGCTACCTCTTAATAAATATATCTCCTTCTGTGCTATTTTTTCTTACTTTATCTTCTTTGCTTTCTAAAATCTGTCTTTCTATATTTCTCTATGAACATTTCCTGATACTAAATACCTACACAAATGGCATAGAATGATCATTTAAGGGTCCCATAACTCATGAGTTATTAATGAAACCACATGGACAAGGAGGACATATTTATTGTTACCTCAAATTTTCTGAAAAGCTGCAATGCCATCATTTGATTCAAATTTCCATTATTTGTTTACATAGTGTCATTCAGTGCACATGAACTCAAATATGAGCTGGTTGTTGGAGGTTCAGGCCTGTAATCCTAGCTATTCAGGAAACCAGAGGATTGTGGTTCAAACACAGCCTGGTCAGGAATGTCCATGAGACACTTATCTTCAATTAACCACCAGAAACCAGGAAGTGGTGCTGTAGCTTAAGCCATAGAGTGCTCAACTTGAGCTGAAGAAGTGAGGGAGTGCACCAAGGATCAGAGTTTAAGCCCCACAACCAACAAAAAGTGCAAATATTACCTTAAGTTTCCCAAAAGGAAGAACAAGATCAATAATCTTCTCAAGCAGAAAAAAGTAATTTCAAAATGATTCAGTGCACCTAATTTTGCTGAATTATTTAAGTTATGGCTTCTTTGTTATACATATTCTCTTCCTTTAAAAATTGTCAAATACTAGCTTTACAATAAACTTCATCTAATATTTTTTGTTTCAAAAGAGAAGTCTATACAGGTGATGTCACTTAGCTTTCTTACTATCTTAATTCAAAGCCAAACCAGGCAGGAGAGTCTGTCAAACTCTTATCGCAAATTGAACACCAAAAAACCAGAAATGGGGTTTTGGCTCAAGCAGTAGATTTCAAGCTTTGGGGGCAGGTGGGCAGGAAAGACAACTGTTCAGGGACAGGATCCAGCCTCTGGGTTCAAGACCCAGAACCAGCACAAACTAACAAACAAGCAAACAAAAATCCCAGATAATTCATTGGGACCCTCCTTAAAGGAGTACTGGTCAGAGAAGATGCTCCTTTTGCTGATCAAACTCACTGGATCCTGCTTTTTTGGAATCCTTGTTGCTCTGGAGAACTCAGGACCAGACCAAAGGAACTGATAACTGACTCCTGCATCAAGAGAATCAACTCAGGATTGAAATATCCATCCATAAGACACTTTAAAACCTCCATGTCTTTGTTCCTTTGCTGGAGAACACTTTTAAAACAACGTTTTTTTTCCTTTTGTTGTATGCTGGCCTTCAAATGGTACATTATTTCTTTTTGTAACCCTCTGAACTAGAATTTTACAGAAAAATTTTGAGTAAAGAACACACTCGAAAAATCCAGGGGCAGAGTTTCCTTCAAGCCTTGGGATACTTTTCTTGTACAGTAAAAAGGAAAGCACAAGGTAACTTGAACTTTGTTATTCCTCTATGTTCCATTCCTCTCCTGGGGTCAGTTTCCAAATCCAGTAACAATTACTTCCAGTAACAATTGATGGTGCTGCTTGAGGTATAATGAATGTTTTCTGGCTTCACTGAAATAACACTAGAACACCTATGGACCTGAGAGGTAACATGTGTTTCAGAGACAACTTAGTAAATGGAAAATATGAAATTTATATTGCTTATACATGCATTATACAAGAGTACATTGAGTTCAAACTTTGTAAGTTCTCTGTAAATTAAGGTGAATTTTAAATGGGAAGAAGGTTTTCAGAACATTCTTTTTGTGAGTGTATGTGCTGTTCATTATTTCCCAAGTGTACATGAGCTAACAGTAAGGAAACAATAGCAATAATAGGAGAAAGGGAGGTTCTGTGTTTAAGTATAAGGGTTCAATACAATATAGAAGACTACAAATAAGGCAACATTGAAACAATAAAGCCAAGCCCAGTATGTAGATTTATGGGAATGATATACAAAAAGCAAGACTCCTATGTGGAACATGAAGTATTAGGCCAATCCCATTGTAAATCATGCTTGGTAATCATACAACTTTGTAGAAAGTAGAATGGAAGAGTAATTATGTTTTCAATGCAATCAAATATAACAACTCAGAATCAACTGTAAAAAATGTCCATATTGTGAGAGCAGGTATTATGCTAGCAATGAACTGGTGGCTAAGATCACATTTCTTTTTTTCTTTACACACATACACACACACACACACACACACACACACACATATTTGTTGGAGGTGGTCTTGGCACTTGAAGTGTGGGTCTACGAGCTGTCTCTCTTTCTATTCAGCTCAAGGCTAATGCTCTACAACTTGATCCACAGTGCCATTTCCAGTTTTCTTTTAGTGAATTTGAGAAAAGAGTCTCTGGGACTTTCCTACCTGGGCTGGCTTTGAACCTCAATCCTCATATCTCAACATGACCCAGCTTAGGATCACATTCCTAACAGTATACACTCAGGATATGTAATGTGTGTGTTCATCTATCTTTATAAGAATTCTTGAGTTAGGGGCTGGGAAGGTGGCTCAGTGGTAGAGCTCTTGCCTTGCATGCATGAGGCCCTGGGTTCGATTCTTCAGCACCACTTAAGCAAAAAAGAAAAAAAGCCGAAATTGTCGCTGTGTCTCAAGTGGTAGAGGGCTAGCCGTGACCTGAAGAGCTGAGGAACAGAGTCCAGGCCCAGAGTTCAGGCCCCATGACCGGACCCCCCAACAAAACAAACAAACAAAAATAATTCTTGAGTTACAAATCTGGGCTACAGCTTAGACATTACCCTCAAAAAATGTTTGTCGTTTAAAATTTGATAGTCCTGGAGAAATAAAACCTAAGAATGTAAAGGAGTCTTGGAAGTTCAGTTTGCATCCAGCCTGGGCAGAACACTCTTTGCAACTGTATATAAAATTTGGCAGACAAAAGCTGGATTGGAAGAATGGCTCAGGTGATGGAATGCCAGTCATGAGCTGAATAAGAGATTGAGGCTTTTGCATACATACATGAAAGCATACACATACACAAAGAAGCACTTATATATGCACACACAAATACACAAATGAAACAACTCTCAGAATGTGTAGAAAAGTTAGAAAACAATAAATGTATGTCCTGAACAAGACTAGAATCAAGTGATAATTTTTAATATTAGAAGTCCTCAAATGAATTTCCTTCAAATACGTTTGAGAATATTTCATTGATAGGGATAAGAGATAGTAAGAGAGTCAATAATCATTATTAAAGGGATCAGATCCATGGCGGAATGAATCAGAGATCCCGCAGGTGCATCTGAAAATATTCATTTCCTGTGTCAAATATTAGAACATCCATGAAAATAGTAAACAGTCTAAGCAGTCACTCTGCTGTATAATATCACTGGAGAAGTTCAGAATTGGTAGTCTGTATCTAGATTAAATAAACCAAGAAACTATGACAGGGCAATGTGATTCTAGCTTAGAATTCTAGCGCTGAGATTAAGACAGGCGATTAGAGAATGGAATTACATAGTGATATGTTCCCTGTACCAGGTAATTTTGTCTTAATAAAACAAAACAAACAAGAAAGGTATACATAGTTGGACATTTGGGCTAATTTTGTCATTATGTTTTGAGAAGTCAAATTTCCTGTTGAAATAAAACTCATACTTAATCCTCACTTGTTTTTTAAATTCTCTCTTCATTACAAAACATTCCTAGATGTAAAATGACTTATGATTCCCATCCAAAATTTGAAAAATAAGTTATCATCATTCTGTTGTATCCCAAAGAAATGATCAAGGATTACAAAAGAGTAAGCCTGGAAAAATAGCAAAGTTCGTCTAATATAAGATTTTGAAGATCTTGCTAAATTAGAATTTAGATTTAAAATAATTTGTTTTTGCTTGAAATTTTATATTCTATAGGATTCTATGAAATTCTTTTTAAGTGGAGAGTTAATTGACAAATTAACAAATGATTTTGCATTCTATTTCCCTAGAATATTCTTTCAAGAGAGTTATATTTAGAACTTAGTTAATAGATAATTCCAACAGTTCATGTATAAAATAATAATGTGAACACTCTAGACAGAGTTGCCAAAAAATTGATGATATTAATTTATATATTTAGTATAAGAGCAATTTTTGGAGTCTTTGTTATAACATGGTATGAAGAGAATAATCGTGTGACATCTTCTTTCTTCTACCTGTATGTAACACAGGAAGGAATTTCCTTAATTATTTGCTACTGTATACACTGAGAAAAATGTTAGGTTTGGATTTGTTTTTATTTTTGTTTTTGTTTTATTGGTTTGTCCTAGGTCTTGAACTCTGGGCCTGGACACTGTCTCTGAGCTTGTTTATGCTCAAGTCTCGTGCACTACCACTTCAACCTCAGTGCCATTTGCATCTGGCTTTTGCTGAGAAGTTTATTGGAGATAAGAATCTAGGGAATCTTTCTGCCTGGGTGGGCTTTGAACTGTAATCTTCTGATCTTAGCATCCAGAATTTAAAAGATAGTTTAAAAGTATAAATATGAATAATATTTGCAAGTGTTCCGATCTCAAGAATACCAGTGGCGCGGGGGGGGGGGGGGGGATGATGCAACCCAGTTTATTATGGTATTCTTTCCAGAACATGTATGGCATCACATTAGTAGAGTTCTATTTTTTCACAATAGAGATAAGCTATTCATGATATGAATGAAGGGAAGTTTGAGGTGCAACCTAAAAGTTGGAAACTGTTGGGCTAGGATGACTCTATATCATAAATATTGGTATTGATGGTCATAAAAATACTAGGTTACTGTGATAAACAATTGCTTACTCTTGAAGAATTAATTATTACCAATGCTACATAGTTTTATTCTCTACCAAAATGTGGTTTTTTTCTGTTGACCCTCAATCTGTAACATCCCTTTGGAAAATTCATCTATTGCAGAATTACATAACATGCATGCCGGTACTTTTTTGAATCTCTCAGGTATGGAATCTTCCAAATTTGAAAATGAGTAGTTACGAGTCATTGGAATATTGAAGAACACATACATTCTGTCTTCTTAACAACTTATTTACTTTTAAAAGTTATATATTTCCATAGAATTAAACTGTTTTCCCTTTTAGTATGAGAATGGACTATATTTATTCTTTTTTCAAAATATTGGTAAGTATTTTGTGAAAATATTGTCTAGTTGGATAGCATTCAAGTTGATGGTCCTCTGATTAAAAATGGATAATTAATTCAAATTAGACGCCAAACAGTATTGATTTTTTTGACTAATCTGTAGTCAACAAGAAAGTTTAAAAATGGCTTAGAATGTGTTCCTAACCACCAGTTTTATAAATGGCTTTGTACAGTGGTTTGTGATTACTTTATTTTACATGGGATAATATTTTCTACTACTATAAGTTTTGGCAAAAGAAGAAAACTAAAAATTTACTACTGTAGAGGAATATGATAGAAATAGAAGACAGTTTTATGTTTGTCAAATCTCTGATTAGTACCCATATTCAAGACTTAAAGTCATATTTCTTACTATGTTAAACAGATAGGGAAAACATAAAACACCATATGATAAGGCAACTATTCATGACTTTTTAAAATGTACTTATTATGTGATGAAATTTACTTTATTAGCTAATGTTTTGGTTTGAAATATGGGAGGCTGATCTAGTTAACAAATTTTCGAAGGCACCTACTGAAAAGCACAAATGGAGGGAGGTTCTACACTTTAATGAATATTTGAACCTGTTTGGCATTAGTGCAGAGTAAATAAATCAACTCTATTGTAACTTGCTCCCTACACTTGAAAAACCTGTAACTTCACTAAATATCATCTACTTGTAAAGTGTTATTTTGGCAAATGTGATTTTAAAAAGTTTATTTGAAAAGGAATATACTTTCAGGAGATTCAATGTAGGTTATCATTTGTTTGAGAATGACAACATTTTTATACTACAGAACCAAGTTTTACTGAAGTACCAGTGTTTTGAAGCACTAAGGATCTTCTCAATTAATGATTTTCTGAATTATATTTGACCTCTATGTCAAGTATTCCTAGCATTGGTAGACAATTATGAATCTATCGTTCCAGGAACTATTTTTTGGCCTGATGATGTTGGACTGAAATCATTTATTAATCATTAGGAGAGGGGTATTACAAATAATCTTGTAACATTTGTGGTCTTGCTCACTCATATGGATGGTCATCTGAAAATTGAAAGTTTGAATTACTGTACTTTCACATTTTGTGATTTCATCTTGCATTTTAGGTTGCCTTGCATTTCCCAATTGCTTACTGCTAATTCCTGCATTTCAAGGAATTGGGGCCCTGAAATATAGGAAATGAGAAATTGAGATGGGTCTTCAATTACTTTCTGCTGGCATGTTGCCTGGGCCTAGGTGAGAACTCTTGCCCTAGTTATCTGATGATGTGGATAACTGGGACCTGGGATCCTAGGACCCGTGGATCCTGTAGAACAATAATAGCTTTTATACATCATATCAATAAATTTTGAGCATAATCAGTAGGAATGCTTCAGAAATATGGAGAAAAACAGTTTAGGACAAGCGAGTTAAAACAATAAACATCAGCAGAGTAAAATCCCTTATAGATTAGAGGAAAACAACATTGGATTTTTTTTTACCATGTGAATTCAGAAACCAAGAACACTTAGAATGTATCACAAATTTATAACGAAAACATTGCATTGATACTTTTTATATTCTAATATATTTCTATTCCTGATTATTTATATTCCAATCTATTTATTGGAATAAATATCAATTAATTTGTCAAATTAACAATTAATTCTAATAAAATTCACTGTTTGAAATATAAAATCAGCACATATAAATATAAAATATATAATTATATATAATATATGAAAATGTTTTGCATTGTTCTGTTGTGGTTATGGTATCAAAGGCAACTGTTTGAAAGTATTATTCGATTACCTCTACCTCAGTGTTTGGTAGAATTAGAACAAAAGCATTACCATTCGGAGATGTACAGCCTAGAGACAAGAGGGAACACTGTGATTAAAACATTACCAAATTAAGACCTAATAACGAGGAGAAACATATGGACTTCTCCTGGCCCTATGGAATATATTTGGTGATAGAAAATCAGTGGTGTAAGTTCCTGCCTGGTTGGATGGTAGACAGGCCAGGACATTAGGGAATCATGCATATGAACAATTTTTTCACCTTCTTGGCTTTAGCTACTTTTGAAATAGTAGGGTGTAATAAACAATTATATTTTGAAAAAATACCTTCTAGTCTGAACATTTCTGTCTGAACTGTTCGTCTCTCTATGATCCCTTGTAACTAAGATTAGTTTTGCTCCAATAAGACAATCTATGCTATCAGGGTAAGATATTCTGGTTGGTCTGTTCCTACATGGAGCAAGGGTAAAGGGTCAGGGAGACATTTGTGCCAGTAAGCCCTCATTTGGGAAATTTTATGCTGCCGAAGTTTAGAAGTAGCTCTTAAGTAAGGCTTACTTTGAATCCATTAGCGCCACAAAGCTAAATCAGTTGATAAATAAGTATTTGAAAAGCCATCACCTTTGGACCTAGCTATAAAGGCTTCAATGTGTGATCAAATTTCAAATGAAAAAGACTTAAAATAATCATTGACAAAAATTGCAAATGTGAGCAACCGAACAAATAATATGTTTTTTCCACCATACACAGAATTTTACAGAAATCAATTCATAGAAATTTTGGGAACAATAAGGTTTCCTTGTCACAAATAGGCAACCAAGGATATATGCCTGTCTTAAGATTGCATCATTAACTACTTAAATTTACAGGATACTACATGTTTCAGCAGCACGTCTACCCGAATTACAATACAGAGTTTTACATGGTTCTTGTACAAGGATGATATGAAAATATGTGAAGTATTCCATATTTTTCATTCTTCAGATGCAAGAAATTAAAAAGTAATTAAAAATTGATTACAAATGTACAAGTGTAATAATACATGTAATTAATAGAAATAAAAGTTAGTTTGACATCAGTGTATTCAATATTCACCTTTTTAGAAAGGCCTTTACATAGCATAACTTTTATAAAACTTTTGAAATATGATAACATTGTCATTTTATCCCAAAGAAATAAAATTCTATAAGGATCTAGGAATTAAAGGAATCTTAAACTGTTTCTATATGGAATGCAATCTGAAAGGCCACATTTATTAATGAACCTATATATTGTAAAACAATGTCGAATTCAAAGTATTATATCTAGGAGAGAATGAAATAGACTATGGATATTATACAAATAGAATACTAAATACTTTAAAATATACTGTTTCAGACAAGCACCAGAATTATCTTTAGTTTCTGTACTACTCATTTCAACAGATAACTTAAAATTATTTCTAATGAAAAAATCACAAAAATCATTATAGTTGTATAGAAACAACTCAAATATATTTTTCTATCAAAGTCAGGCAGTTCACTTGGAAGAATACCATGGAATCCATGATTTTTTTTTTTTTTTTTTTTTTTTTTTTTGTCGGTCGTGGGGCTTGAACTCTGGGCCTGGGCGCTGTCCCTCAGCTCTTCAGCTCAAGGCGAGCGCTCTACCACTTTTGCGACAGCACCACTTCCGGTTTTCTGGTGGTTTATTTGAGATAGGAGTCTCACAGTCTCTCCTGCCCGGGCTGGCTTTGAACCTCGATCCTCAGATCTCAGCCTCCTGAGTAGCTAGGATTACAGGCGTGAGCCACCAGCGCCCGGCTATCCATGAATTTTTAAAGTAAGATATTGCTGTTGTATTGTAAAAATATTTTGTATGGACACATAGGATGGAATGGCAATTTTGAAATTTAAGAAACTTACCCAAACCATTAGGATTTAGGAGAAAAATTTGTACTGCCTTCCACAACTTCAAAGAGGTAGTGATACATAATTATTCTTTTGGCAATATCAAATGCAGTTTCTTCCAAGTTGTGCTTCAGACCTGGTTTGATATAATGATTCAACAGAAGGAGATCTAGCATAACTTTGCTATTTCTATTATCAGCAGAAAGATGCAAGGGGCTCGAGAAGCCTTTAGTTTGGCCATTTGTATCTGCATCATGATGAAATAAAGAAGCCACTCTGGTATTATTCCATGTATAAGTACTGTGCAGGGTTTCCAGACATTCACGATTATTGCATGAATATCTACCTTGAGCCACCAACTCATGGACAATATCTAAGTGTCCACTGTAGGCTTCTCGATGAAGAGGGGTATATTCATTGTTATCCCTAGCATTCACATGAGTGGCCTTTTTGGAAAGTAGTCTCTACACTGTAGTAAGGCGATTATTTTCGTCAGACCAAAGAAGAAATTTACTTGAATCCTTCTCCATTTTTCGCTTGCAATTGTTACCATTTCTTACTTTTTCATCTTGTTCCTCATCTTCATCAGAATTGCCTAGCCAGAGATTTTGAGTGCCAGTGAGAATGAGGTGTCCATGTATTTCTCCAATAGTTCACATCGGATGAACTGGTCAGAAAAATCCAGTAAATTTTCTGCATCTGTTTTTTTCACTATTATTTATTTTCTCCTTTTTAATTTTTACTATTCTAAATTATTCTAACTGTAGAGTAGGGAATTGGTAGAGAGCAGAGGAAAGATTTTCCTCCGTATTCAAAGGTACAGACTGAAAATGAGGACCAGTTGTGTCTTCATGAGTAGCTTATTCTAGGAATGAGAAAATAGGAAATAATGCCTTCTATGTAAATGAATTGGGAAATGGCAGAGCAGAAAGTGAAATGATGCAACCAAAAATATGAAAGCAAAATAAATTTGGATAATTATGGAGCAATCATATTACCTATGAGAACCATCAAAGGGAGAGAGGAAGAGAGAGACAGATGTGAAATGATCTAGCTAGCCACAAAATCCATCCCTCTGATCAATTTATAGAGCAAATAATTTAATTTTTTAAAAGAGATGGAAGTAGAATTTAAGATCAGATGTCTCCATTGTTTTTAATTATATTTTTATTATCCTAAATACTTGGACAATGGAATTTCCATTCAACAAATCAGTATTTTTTAAGTATAATGGATCTTTATATAACTTTTCCACACCCTTCCAAACCTCACCCCACTTTAATTTTTTCTAGTTTCATACTATCTGCATTGAATATTATACCTTCACTCTCTTCCTACATAACTCTCTTTATTCCTTCCTTTTGACTTCCCCTCACATCTTCCAAGTGATAGTTTCCTGATATATATTTTGTTGGATTAAAACTTCAATTTTATAAGAAATTACACCTTTGAAATACTCCTCTGCAAATAGCACGCTTTGGTTAATATATTTGTGTAAACCTGTATAAAGATCTAGCTTCCAAATATGAGACAAAACATGGGTTCTTTGTGTGTCTGGCTTAGTTCACTTAGTGACTTAGTTCACTTAATATATTTTAGATCTATACATTTCGTTGCAAATAATGTAACAGTCTTCAGAATGGATGGGTGCAATCAAGTTGTGTATATGTGCCACATTTTCTCCAACCATCACTCCACCAAAGGGTATCTGGGTTGTTTCCGTAACTTGGCTACAGTGAATAGTGTAGCAGTGAACATGGTTGTGAAAGTGATTTTATTGTAATCTTTTGGTAGAATTCATCACTACCTTTATGGGAGCAATCCTCTAGCCAGTTTTCCAGAATAAGAATATCACTCCCTTCATCTTCATCACAATGTATTGCAAGTCCTCAAAAACACACTTCCCCCTACAGGTCTAAATAAGCTAAAACCACATTGTTCCCATATTTTTTCAATACATTATTTCATAATTGTACATATAATTTAGTGAGAACCTCCTATGTACTTTCCTAATGTGGGAATGAGGGACATCACAGAGTAAAAGTAAGAAGTATGCAATTGAATTAGCTATTATCACATTTAATATAATTTTCAGCTCCAATTCATAGCCTCACATAATACTATTTTAATCTTTATTTGATTACTTCATCTAACCTGTAAATTATAACAGATGAGTTAAAAGCAAAAGCAAAAATTGTGGTTTGATTTTGACACTCATGTGTGAGGTTGCACAACATGGGCAAATAGATGGATTGGAATTAATAGCTCTTATCCATTTTGTTAACGTACAAATGATTTTCCCAAACTGATTTTTGCAATTCGTATTCCATTCAACAACAAGAAACATGTGATAATTTCCTTTGTTTTGCTCCTTATTAACTTTTGTCTCCATTTTATTTTATAATGTATGATTTCATACTGTAGATACAAAAATATGTTAAAATATTTCTATCCGTATGCATTGTTATATACATACACAAATATATTACACAGGTTATAATGATAATGAATAACTTCAGTAACTGTACAATTTACTAAATTATTAAAACTATCGACGGCTCATGCCTGGCATCCTGGTTACTCGGGAGGCTGAGATCTGACGATCATGGTTTGAAGCCATCCTGGGCAGGAAAGTCCATAAGCCTCTTATCTCCAAACAACCAACAGAAAATCAGAATTGGAACTGTGGTTCAAAGTAGTAGACTGGTAGCCTTGAGAGAAAAATTTCAGGGACATCATCAAGACTCTTAGTTCAAGAAGTACAAACTAGTTAAATAAAATCTATTTAATTTACACCTGTGTAAGTAAAGTATGTCCATCACCCAAATGCACAACCATGCTCATTTGCAAGGTAACTCTGTTTTGTCTGAAGTACCAGAAAATATTTTCACTTAAGTTGAAAGCATTGCACCATGGGTTCATTCTATCTCTCTCATGCATTTTCCACTCAAATATTCAAATCTTACAATTATTCCAATTATTTAAAATCATAGTTTTTTACTTTAATACTCATAATATTAGAGTTTGAATTGAGTGTCTTGTGCCACATAAATGGGTGTTCTTACCGCTTTGTCATTATTTTTCAGATACTTGTATATGATCTTGGGCTCAGTCCACATTATGTTATTCTTCCTGGAATTTAGAATATCAGGTGCATGGCATTGTGTACACATCTTTGTCCAGTCTGGGCTTTAACCTCTATCCTCAAAAGAGTAGACTCCCATGTAGTCAGGATTTTCATAAGCTTGTCATAGCTGATTTTTTTTAAGTTTTTGCATTTCCTGCAGGTTCTTCAGTACTTAATTAATTTGTTTTCTTGGGTTGTTTTGTTTCATTTGAATGTATGTGTTGAGTTGTTCCTCACTTTTCCTTTTCTTTCTTTCAATCAAGTTCTTACCTAAAGCTCTGAGAAACCAATTCTTCTTTTTCAGGATAGTCAAGGTGAACATGATTCATTCCAAAGCAATTTCAGTAATATTTAAACACCTTCATATCTATGAATGGTATATAAATGATAAGTGCTGCGAAGGGTCTTTTTATTTTCACACCAGTCTTTGTCATACACAGACAGATCATGAAATATAAGAAGATAATAAAACTACAGATGCTATCAAGGAGAAGAAAACCTATTATTAATTGTTTGACAGAGGCTTCCCGTCTAGTGAAAGAAATACGTTGCTTGATGCAGGATTTCACAAAATTATATTGCTTGGAGGAAGCTAAACAATCATCTAATTCTACAGAATTGAGGGAGATAAATCGAACTTCTGAATAATTTACATTTGGTTCAAATAAAAGCATGCTTCCTAAAAGAGAGTTGACTTTAGAGAAACATGATGAGTTGTATGTAAGTAGGTGCTTAGCTGATTTTGTTAATTTGTAAACTAATACAGGGAAATAGATTACAACGCCGTAAAAAAAGAACTTCGCATTGAAATACTCATTTGTGTGTGTGTGAGTGTGTGTGTGTGTTAGAGAGAGTGTGTGTGTGTACACATGCACGCATATACATGCATGTGCATGTGCAAGTGCTCATTCATGCATTCATCATTCCTGAGGCTTGATAGTGCCTGGGCACTCTCCCTAATCTTCTGTGACCAAGGATAGTGGATTACCACTTGAGCCACTGTTCCACTTCTGGTTTTTTTTGGAGATAATCACATTTATTTTCATGATTGGACTGGCTTTGAATAGTGGTCTTCATATCTCAGTCTCCTGAGTAGCTAGCTAAGCTTATTCAGCCTCTAAGTAGCTAGTTAAAATTGAGCCTGTCCTTTATGCTTCACTGATCTTTTATTCTTGTCCTGAGGTTTTCACATGACTAAGTCATATATATGTGTAGTTGATTTAAAAAAATAGTCTTACTGCGTGGCACCAGGGGCTCCCATCTGAACTCTTAATTATTGAGGAGGCTTGAGAACAGAACCCAGGCCAAAAGTTTAGTGGGCTTCCTTCTCTATTTATTGCTGGGTGCATTGGATTATTTCCACCATCCTGCACTATCTACAGGATAAAATTGGAAAGACTACAGAATCCAGGCCAACCAAGGTAGGAATTTAGACGAGTTGGTGTGCAACTCTTATGCCATTGATAATGGGAAGGCTAAAAAGACAGATCAGGTGCATGTTCTTGTGTAAAGGGAACCCCTATCCTAAAATTAACCACTGATATGACACCAGTTTAACAAAAATATCACCCCAAGTTGAACACAATTTCCCACAACCAAAATAAGTATAAACATTAACATCCAAAACTTAGTACAATCTGCTCTTTGTTCTAATATCAGCTTCATCTCAGTATCATATGATGTGACAGAATAGTTTCTTCATTAAACTTACTATATATTTAAAAAGACCTAAAAAATTCCTTCTCACTTATTAAGTGCAAACGAATGGCAAATTGCCTCATTTCTTATATATTTGACTACCACTATAAATTCATCTTTTGATTATTATTAATAGTAATACATTCTGATTTATTACTTTATTTTGTAACATTTTTAAACTTTTGGCTTCTCTGCTGAAGTTGAAGTATATAAATAGTATCATCAAATTATATTACTTGGGTAATTAGGGCAGTTTTCTAAAAAGTTTTTAACCAATGGCTTCTAGTAATTCTGGTGTTTTTTTTGGTTTTGTTTTTGTTTTTTTTTTGGGGGGGTGTCCAGTCGTGGAACCTGAACTCTGGATTTGGCACTGTCCCTCAAGGCTAGCTCAAGGCTAGCACTCTACCACTTGAGCCACAGCGGCACTTCTGGCTTTTTTTTTTCTGTTTATGTGATGCTGAGGAATCGTACCCAGGGCCTCAAGCATGCAAGGCAAGCGCACTACCACTGAGCCAACTTCCTAGCTCCCTAAGAATTCTTAATTGGTATATTAATTAGTTTATTGTTAATTTCAATTTAATTCTACTGTAAAGGTAATGTACAGAGGGGATACAGTTACATAAGTAAGATGATGAGTACATTTATTATGGAAGGAACCTTGTTATCTCTTCCATTGAATTTTTGCACACTCAAAAAAAAACTACTGATGTTTTTCCTGTCGCAATTGACCAATGGGTACATTTCTTTCTTTGTTTATGCATTTCTTACTATAAAATTGATATACAGAGGGTTTACAGTTACTTAAGTCAACTAAAGAGAACATTTTATTTTCTAAATTTCAAATTTTGAACTTATTTTGTTTTGTTTCTTTAGGGTAATTCTTTTTTCAGAGTTGTAGGATTTGTTAATTTAGTTTTGTATAATTTTAACACAGGTACATTATTCAGATATATATTTTGCTTTCAAAACAGTTAGCATGTGAATATGTAAAAAATTATTTTCTTAAATTTTATATGGTTTGTGAATTTAAATAAATTTATTTTCTTATAGTTCTAAACATATTTGTCCATGTAAAAAATACTGTATTTTCAAGAAGCACATACTTTATTTAAAAAGGCTTTATTACCTGGTCACTTTTTGGAAATATTTGTACTTGAATTAAAAAAATGTTTGAGCTAGGCATAGTGATTTGTGGTTTCCATTTTCTAACTATTGGGGGAAGTGTAAATAGGGTTTGTAATTTGGAGAGACTGAGAAATTATGAGAACTTATCATAAAATTTCCAGAGTGAAATGATTAGAGATATAGCCATCCCTAGCAAGATATAGAGCACCTGGTTATCATATACTAAATCTTGAGTTAAAACACCAGTAACATCAATCTTTTGTCAAAATAAAAGGACACATATTTCAAAATGTTTATTACTTAAAACTTTTTTACAAATTTCTCATGTCTTTTATTTCTTAATTTTCAATTTACTTAATATATAAGAATCCACTCCCAAATTACTCAAGCTGATTCAAAACTTTGGCAAATTATCAGGGTATAAAATTAACCCCCCAAAATCAATGTCTTTTCTGTATCCCAACAATGAGAAAAGTGTGCCTGATATTAGGAAATCAACTCCATTTGTGATAGCCCCACAAAAACTAAAATACCTAGGAATTAGCTTAACCGAAGAAGTGAAGGACCTCTATGATGAAAACTTTAAAAACTTGAGAAAGGAAATCAAAACAGAACTTAGAAAGTGGCAAAAACTCCCATGCTCCTGGATTGGAAAGATTAACATCGTGAAATGGCAATGCTTCCCAAGGCTAGCAACAAATTCATTGCGATACCTATCAAAATTCCAACCTCATTCTTCAAGGAAATAGAAGAGGCAATCCAAAAATTCATATGGAACAATAAAAGACCCCTAATAGCAAAAGCGCTCCGCAACAGAAAGAACACCGCTGGAGGAATATCAATACCAAATTTCAAACTCTACTATAAAGCCATAGAAATAAAAACAACTCTTTACTAGCACAAGAACAGACCTCAGGACCAATGGAATAGAATTGAAAACCCAGTAATGAACCTACAGACCTATAGCCATCTAATCTTAAATAAGGGAGCTAAAAAAATAGAATGGAAGAAAGAAAGCCTCTTCAGTAAATGGTGCTGGAAAAATTGGTTAACTACTTGTAGAAAACTAAAGCTACTTGCATATATATCACCTTGCAGCAGAATCAACTCCAAATGGATCAAAGACCCTGGAGTCAAAGCAGACACTCTGAAAACATTACAGGATGGAATAGGAGAAACTCTAGGTCTCCTTGACCCAGGCCAAAATTTTCTGAATAGAGACCTGGAAACACAACAAATCAAAGGAAGGTTGGACAAATGGGATTGCATGAAGTTGGAGAGCTTCTGCATGGCAAAGGACGTAGCTAGCAAGATCAATAAAAAGCTCACGGATTGGGAGACGATCTTCAACAGCCATACAACGGACAAGGGTCTCATATCTAAAATATACTTGGAACTCAAAAAATTAAATCCCCCAACAACAAATCCTCAAAGAAATAACTGTCCAATAAAGAAGTGGGCGAAAGACTTAAAGAGAAACTTCTCTGAAGAAGAAAGAATGATGGCCAATAGACACATGAAGAAATGCTCAACGACCCTAGCCATAAAAGAAATGCAAATGAAAACAACACTGAGATACCACCTCACCCCAGTTAGAATGGCAAACATCAAGAACTCTAATAACAACAGATGCTGGAGGGGATGTGGACAGAAGGGGATCTTACTTCATTGGTGTTGGGAGTGTAAACTTGTTCAACCACTTTGGAATGTAATATGGAGGTTCCTCAAACGACTTCACATAGAGCTACCCTATGACCCAGCAATATCACTTTTGGACATGTACCCAAATATTTACAAACAAGACCACACTAAAGCTACCAGCACAACTATTTTACTGCAGCATTATTTACCATTGCTAAGATATGAAACCAACCCTGATGCCCCTCAGTAGATGAATGGATCAAGAAAATGTGGTATATATACACAATGGAATTCTATGCCTCCATCAGAAAGAATGACATTGCCCCATTTGTTAGGAAATGGAAAGACTTGGAAAAAATTATATTAAGTGAAGTAAGCCAAGCCCAAAGAAACATCGGTCCCATGGTTTGCCTTATTTGCAATATCTCGTATATATATGAGTCAAGCAGAAAAGGTCAGGTAAGGTGATGTTAGGAAAATGAACCCTTAGATAGGTATTTAATTGCTTTTTCTCTCATGCATTGGTTTCTAATACATTTATAAGAATATCTCTTTGTTTCTCTTTATGTCCCTCCCCCACAGTGTAACCCCAACTTTCCCTATATTTGATGTCGGTATAATTTGTGGGGGGGGGGAGGGGAAGAACAAGTGTTTTAAATAAGGATACAGGTGGACCCATTGCAACAATGAGAAGTACAAGTTTTCAGGTCGAAAACGAACTTTACAACTTTGGTGCAGCGGGACTGGAGGAGGTGGGGAGGGATGTGAAGGTAAACAAAGTAGGAAGCTACAATGCTTGATAAGAAATTTACTCATTATCTTGCCCATGAAATTGTAACCCCTCTGTACTATATGTTCACAATAAAAAGTAAAAATTAAAAAAAAAATCCAAGAATCTTGTGACTATTTTATTTCTACTAAATTTTTAAATACTATGAGCAATATTATGATTTCATATTTTAAAATACTTTTACTATTTGTGGAAATTTCCTCTGTTTAATATGATAATAACAAATGTGGGTATGTGGTGTGTGTGTGTGTTTATGTGTTTTTTTGTGTGTGCTTTGTAATGTTTGGGAGATCACACAATTGCTTCACATATATTAGGCCAATGTTTTACCTCTGAGCTATACTATCTAGTTATAACAAAAATTGTATTTTAAATTATGACTTTGAAATTTTCATTCCTAGTATGTTTTTTCAAAATTATGTATGATAAAATGTGATCCATCTTCTATCCACATTAGCAATTGTTATTGTTATTCTTTCTCTTATTTATTTGGAAATTAATTACATTCCTAGTACAGCTTCTTTACATTGTAACAGCTCTATACAATGCTTTATTTTCTATTTTATTTTTCCCATGTTATCTGACTTTCAGTCCAATCTATCAGGTGGATTAAAAAGAAACTAGATTCAGGACACTTTATTTTTCTCCTTCTCTTCTCTGAAATCTTTCTGTTTTTTGAAACAATACCAATGACATACAGCTCCTCTGTGGTCCACCATTCTTCTCCCTCTCACTCTCTTCTGCAGTGCAGCTCAAGTAGTTCAGCTTTATTATGCTGTACTGCTATCTAAATCTTAACTCATTCCTAAGTTAATTTTAGTTGCATTGAGCAGTCTCTAAGACATTTCCTATATATAATATCAGGTGTTTGTATTTTCACAAGGTGTGAAATATGAGTGACTATCAAATATTTAGATATCTCTGTAGAATATTGGTCCACCTGCTCAATAATCTCATATGTAAATTCAAGGAATACAGGTCAGTCAGAGAAATCTTGTAAAACGGTGTAGGTTGAGCCTTCCTACTAGCTTTGAATAGTATTACCATGTTTAGTAGTGAAGACAACATAGTTCTAATATAAGAACAGACACATAGAAGAAGGTAACAGATTTGCAAAAATAAATTCTTAGTTTTATGATCCACAGATTTTGGAAAGGATGCTATGACTTTATGAAATATAAGCAGAAACTTAAATGGTTGTATTTGCACTATTGCCTCTCTAGATTTAAAGAATGATCTTAGACTACTACCTCAATCCTTTGTTTGTTTGTTTGTCTGCCGGTCATGGGTTTGAACTCTGGGCTTTGGCGCTGTCCATGTGCTCTTCAGCTCAAGGTGAGCACTCTACCACTTGAGCAACAGCAAAAACTTCCGGTTTTCTAGTGGTTTATTGGAGATAACAGTCTCATGGACTTTCTTGCCCAGGCTGGCTTTAAACCACGATCCTCAGATCTCAGCCTCCTGAGTAGCTAGGATTACAGGCATGAGCCACCGGCACATGGCCTACCTCAAACCTTATAAAGAATGATTATCAAACTAAATGTGAATTGTAAAAACCTATAAAAATTAAATGTAAAAATTCATGACATTGATCAGTAAAGATTTCTAAAAATTTGACATGGAAAACATTAGGGGCTAAAGAAAAGCAAGAAGTGGATTATATCAAGTGATAACGTTTCATAACTCAAGGGACAGTATAACAGAAATGAAAACATATCCAACAGAGGGCACAGATTTGTTAATGCTACAATGTTAATGCTACAGTGATTATGAAACTTAAGTATTTTTCTATCTTCTAATTCTATATAAATTTTTTCCTGAATAAGATATTTCTTTAAATAACATATGTAATTTAATAGTCAATAGGAGGAACATATGAAATAAGCTCCCCTTTAGTGTCTAAGAAATAATAAAAAGAAAACTCACTAGTATGACCATAATATAAAAAGAGGACCCAAAATATAGTAATACATTTGTGGATAAATTGATATACTTCTCATAGTGATCGATTTGTATAATACTGCAATCATTTTAGCAAACAAGTTTTCAAGTCTTCAAAAGGTGAAAGAATTGTACAGGGTCCAGGAATTACACTTCTGTGAATGTATTAAACAGAAGTAAAACACTTTTTTGGACAGAGAATGTAGTTAATTGACAGTGAACTTGAATAGTATGTGTGAAACCCTGATATGATCCCCAAAGACAAATTTTGAAAAGACACACTATAGAGAATGTATGCTGGGCAAATTCCGGTAACTGAATTTTATATCTATTTTAATGTCTGTTCTAAAATCTACAGCATTTCTATTGGAAGAAATGCAAGTTTGTGAAAATTAGGGTTTGAAAACCTATGAAGGTACAATTCACTTCCAAAGCACTAAAATGTATACAATAAAAGGAGACATTATATTGTAAGTGAATTGCATGTCAGGAAAAAAAAAAAAACTATTGTTAAAACTTCTTCACAAACTGCAGAATTGCTAAAAAGATATTTTTGGTGCTGGCTAAATACTCTTTGTAAACTGCTGCATTTAAAACAAAGATGTGATTTCTGTTTATTTTGAGAGTATTTTGTCCATTTGAGTTTATACAGAGATAACTCAATCAAAAAGTATATGTGATAAGAAATTTTTAATATTTTTATTTTTTATTGTGAAAAAACTGTACAGAGGGCTTACAATTACATGGGCAAGATAATGAGTACATTTCTTATCAACCATTGTAGCCTCCTCTTTTGTTTGCCCTTCTCATCCCTTCCCAGCCTCCCCGGCCGCCCCACCCAATCCTCCCCGCTACCCCCCCACCACCGTTGTAAAGTTCATTTTTCGACTTGTACATCTCACTGTTGCAATGGGTTCACCTGTATCCCTATGTTTCCCCCATGGTTTCCCTTATTTGCAATATCTAGTATATGTCTGAGTCAAGCAGAAAAGGTCAGATAAGGTGATGTTAGGGAAATGAACCCTAAGACATGTATTCAAATGTTTTTTTTTTCTTTCATGCGATTGTTTCTAACACATTTATAAGATTTTTTCTTTGTTGCTTTGTATGTCCCTCCCCCACAGTATAACCCCTGCTTTCACTGTATTTGATGTCAGAATAATTTGTGGAGGGGAAGGGAAAATTTTTTTTAAGTAATTGAGAAACTTTTCTGGAGGAAACTTTTAGCAAATGACAGAAGACACAAATCTATGCATCTGCATTTTATCAAAGTCATATGTTACTTGTTCAATCCAATTGCTTATCTCTACTTTGCTAGGAAAAACGTATTCTCAAGATAAGAGCCAAAAGCAATGAAAAGAACAAAATACACAATCATCTTGATTTATTGGTGAAAGTAACAAATAAAATAAAGCAATTCCACTTAAGGGAATCCAATATTAGTGTATGTGAAGATGTTCCTGAATGCCAAGATCCATTAAATTTTTGGAATTTTAATTTCTACAAACATATGAAAACTAGAACAAGAAAACAAATATAGACTTAGAGTGAACCAACCTTGAAATCATTTTCTTAATTGTTTTGAAATCACAAAAAAAATTGATATTCCTTTGCTTTGGAAATCATTTAAAAATATTTATCACTTATGAGAATTCCAATACCAATCAAGAGTAATTTTATATAATCATTATAAATATCATTTTATTACTATTGTAAAATAGAATAAAAATAGAATAAAAAAACCACTCCCAGTATATGACCTACCTATCATTATTCTTAACTTCTAATCATTACCTAAATATCTTAAACAGTATAAATAGTCATGTCTTTAACACAGACGTAATATTCTATACTTTTTTACTTAACATTTTCCAGTGGTATGTATTCATGTTTCTAAGAAATGTTCACAGCAGTTAAAAGATGCCTTTGTGAAATTAATGTGATACAATTTGTTGTTGGTGGTGGTGTTTGCAAGGCCTGGGCATTGTCGTTAAGCATTTTTATGCTCAAAGACAGCACTCCAGAAATTGAGGAAAAGAGCTAATTCCTGTTTTCAGTGGTTAATTGGAGATAAGAATTTAATAAGTACTTTTCTGTCTGGGCTGGTTTTGAAAACAATTCTAAGATCTCAGCACCCACAATAGCTCATATTATAAGGGTGAGTTATCGGCACTTGGTTTCATGAAGTATTTTTTTTAATTTTAATTATGTTTTAAGATGTTTGTTTCACTATGATGTATATCATTCGGCAAATAAATTTAGATATATGTATATATTTCTGATGACAAATGATCTCTAAAAATGTACTATTTTACACATAACATTTATATAAATATACATACATATATATATATATATATATTTTAGAGGGTGTCTGTCATATATATATATATATATATATATATATGACAGACACCCTCTAAAATTTTCATGTTACTATTCTTGACCTTTTTCAATTCAAAGATATACACTCTATTTTTCTAAAAGTTTTCTAGAATAAAATAACTAATATTTCAATAGAATGTAGAGTTTATTACTTTCAAGGTAATTTTAGATATACATATGATATTGTAGTAATATTTACAGTATATTACTTGAAAAGGTTCTGCCCAAACTCTTAAATATTTGTTTGTAGTTAAGGAGAGGGAGGAAGTTAATTCATACTGATTAGGAATTTTCAATGCTTCTAAAAAATCTATTCCATAATTTGTTATAACCACATAGTGAAGCAACCTGATATGGTTTAGTTTTTTTTTTTTTGTTTATTTGTTCAAAATTCCAATATGGATGCATGCAGAGTGGTAACATTAAAATTATTAATCAAAAGACAAATAATAATAAAATCATAGACACATATCCAACGTTCAATAATTAGCACTTATGATACTAATAATAATTTTGTTGGAGAGGATGATGACCACAGTGTCGCCTGATAATGATGATGTTGTGATTGAAAAGGAAAAAAAAAAAACCTTTAGATATCTTTGAGCTAAATTTCCCACATTGAATGCATAGTTATAAACAGAGTTGGATTACATGCAATAACAATAACAAGAGGAAGGCTGGGAAGCTGGCTCAGAGGCAGAGTGCTGGCCTTGCCTACATGAGGCTCTGGGTTTGAATCCTCAGCACCACATAAGCAGAAAAAGCGGGAAGTGGCACTGTGGCTCAAGTGGTAGAGTGCATTGAGCTGAAGAGCTGAGGGACAGTGCCAGGCCCAGAGTCCAGGCCCCATGACGAACCAAAAAGAAAAAACAAAAGAACCAGAATAACAAGAGGAGAGTTTGAATATCAAGAAATACAATCACATAAACAGGTAGAGACAGTAAAAACCGTAATGTTATTCCAGCGGTCTTTCTAATGTATACTCAGTGTTCTTGGTGGTATTATTTTCTTATAAATAAAAACATTTATTTCCATATTTTGGTGGACTAAGATGTAGGTTTCAACTTAGTGTGATTAGTTCAAATAACATTCTCATATAGATACTATTCAATAACCAATGTTTACCAATGATATATTAAGAACATGTTCTTCATTACAGCTGTAAATACATGATAAAATTTACATAATACCACTTACATAACTGCAGTTACCATAAAAGGACACAAGCTACAGAGCCAGGAGTTAAAATTTATTTTTATTTCTGCATGAAACTATTTCTGACTTGATACCAACAAATTGAATTTGACTCTTTCCTTATTTGTAAGCTAAGGTAGAAAATGTAAGGACTGTTTACTTTCTTTTTCCTTGCTCTAGAATTCAACAAATATAGTCTTCAATATTTCTAGCAGATTACATCCATTTACAGATGAGAAATATAAGACCAACAGTCAACGTTGTTAGCAAATAATGGAACTAGAATTTTTTTCTGAGTTCTTTACTCTGTGTGCTTACAAGGAGAGTCATTTGGTGAAGGAGAGGACCAATATGAAAAGACTATGGGGAAAAATGCATACTTTGTAAACAGTTGTTTTAGGACTGAGTGACTGGTGATGAGTATTTGCAATAGGCTGGTGTCAGGGGCATAAAAAGGAGTACATAGAAATTACATTATGACAGAAACTGAAAAAATCTTGATCATTCATCTTATCTATGGATGGAGGTAGGGTAAGAAGAAATATAAAGTGTTTTCACATCTCTGTCTCCTAACTGTGTTAGTTACATTCTTGGTGATAAGGACTACAGGAGGAAAAGATGGATTTAGAGGAAAATAAACTCTCTGATCATTCTATGGTTTATGTTAAACAGATGCCAAGATAGGTCTGTTTGAACAACATCAAAATATCCACAAACATGAATATGAAATGTAATGATAAAATCAGGAACATTATTAAAGGGAAGAGGAAAAGGAAAGTTCTGACAAAAGTGTGAACAATGTGAGTACTAGTGTGGACAAGATTGGAGGAAAGAGATAAATAAGGAAAAAAAGGTAATAAACACAGATTTACAGAAGAAAAGGAAGGAAAGAAATTTCAGTAAGGAAATCTACTATTTGGATTTGAAAAGTAAAAGGACATAGACAAGATCAATAAGAACAGTGTTTTGGTGAAAGTCATATTGATAAAATGTTGAGCTATGAATGTGAAGACATAAAATTCTGGACCAATAAATTCAACAGGTCCTGTTGATTCTAAATGTTGGGAACAAATGCTTTAATCCTGACCTTAGAAATATTATACAGATATAACTGTCATGAACTTTTCTTAGAGGTATTCTGTGAACATTTTTGAAAACTTCATTTAGCCAGGAGATTATAGATTGAACTAAAGCACAGACAAGCCTAATTTGTCCTACACTTCAAATTAGTGACTCATCTATCCATATCAGTTTGGGATTTTATTGAAATATATTTAGATATGTTTGGATATCTTATCAGCCTACTCATTATAAATGTAGGACAAGTAACACCAAGTATTAAGTTGAACATACAGCTTTACTGATGTGACTGAAGACTCCTTAAATTGATTCTTCTTTAAAATAGAAAATGCTTCAATACCTATTGACACATCATAACTGCCAAATACTCTATTGAAATGTAATTCTTGTTAGGTATATCTCCATGCTGAAATAACCCTGTCTATCAACCTGACACAAATTCGTATATGTAGGAAAGTGCTCTTATAAATTTCAAGCTTTTATTGAATGGAAGAGTTCAGACATTACCCTCACCACTAGGATTAAATGCCTAAAAAGATAAGACATTTTGCTTTAATGCCTTTCTTTCATTTTCTCATACACATTGCCAAGTTGTGAAGGTTTCTGTTGTAACAATAATACAATCATGACTTGTATTAACACAATATCTAGGATCTAATGTTAATTCGGATACTTAGTAATTAGCTCCAAATTTTGTGGATATTTTTATTTCTTTAGGATAAACTAATGAGCTCCAGGAAAATTTCCCTAAGGAGCCTTTCAATTCTAATATCACTGTCTCAAAATACTTTAAATTCTACATCCTCTAATGTGGGCATAAGATTATATTGTGGAACTTTTCTCCTCAGAGAGTAAGTATTACTCTATTGCTTAACATGGACAAAGTACTTTCATACATAGACTGGGCGTGTGCAAACAAGAAGTGGTAGTTGAACAATGTTCTTAGCAGTTTGTACAGATGAAATGGAAATAGAGCAACTATGAACTCAAAAGGAATGTGCAAAAAAGACAAAGGCACAAAGTAGAATGTGCCAAGAAAAACTGAAGTATAATTTCAAATAATGTGCTCAGGTGTGAGGGTGTGTTCAAAGTACAGTTTCAGACAATGTAGTTGGATGTCATGGGGGAAAACGGCTTTAAACTATTCTGGGATAATTGTACAAATAGAAGCCCCTAACTCTGACTCTAATCAGCCACATCATCATCAACTTAGGGACTATTTTCCAAGTGCAAAAATGAGAAAAAGAGGGCTTATCACAGTTAGTGTTCAAGTTGAAGCCATAGCAATCACATAACTTTTCTTATAAGTATTCATTTATTTTGTAGCATTAGAGTAGGAAAAAGCCAAGTAAAAATTCTGCATGTAACTAAATTAAGTGGGACGTATTATACTGGGATCTCTTTAATTTGGTAGTTATAGATTATATTTTTTTGTACTGTAACTTAGGAAAATTGTCTGCTGTCAGTTATTTTCTTCTCTTACTCTTATTTTGCCCTTCCACTTACATGATTATTATGTAAAGAGAAATAATTGATCTTGCATTTCTAAATTCTTCAAATTATCTGAACTAATTCTTACTTCTGGCAGCCTCCTATATCTTTCTCAAGGGAAATATTTTGACACTACCATTTTTATCCTATATGATATTGGATATCTTCCTGCCTAATTCAGTGCAAGATATACATTAGACTCATTCAGATATCTCAACACTTGTACCACCATAAAATACTATCTTATTTGGAAATCATGACATTAGTATATCTGCTGAGTTGCCATCTGTCATTTTGAATGGCCATAAGTGATACTTACATGCAATCATGTTTTAAACCGATATACCACTCAGTAGATGAGGGAATTGAAAAAATGTGTTTTATATATGTACGGAGGAATTCTATGCTTCCATTTCATAAGGAAATGGAAAGAGCTGGAAAAATCCTACTAAGAAAAATAAGCAAGACACAAAGAAACAGATTCTATTGTTTTTCTCATTTGTAATAACTAGGAAATATCTAGGATAGTCCTAGCAGATGAGTAAAATGGCTCAATAGCTATGTATAAATGACCACATAAAATGATGCTGAGCAAAATAAACTCCTAGATATGGAAAGAGAGATTTTATTTTGTGGTTGTTGTTTTTAATGTACTATGTGATTTCTTTTTTCTTTTGTGTTTTCCTCTATGGTTTGTCCACTGTTGTATTTGATTTCAGTATCCTGTGTATTGTATATACATTTATCTTCATTTGACAAGGGAAACAGAACAATAAAATGGCCCAACAAAGGACAAAAGGAAATCCAATGCAATAACAACACTCACAAGACAACATGTTAGAAATTTACTTTACAACTTGTGAGGAGTATTGGGGTGAAGGAAAAGTGTGAGAAAAATAAGGGAGGGGGTAAAAATTTTGAGATGTTATATATCCACTACCTTACAATTACTGCAACCCCTTCTATATATCACCTTGACAATAAAATTAACTTAAAAATGAGCTGCATAATATATAATTTCACTGTATTGGTATAGTAAATATTCTTCTATGTGTATTATCTTTTATAAAAGTGAACATTTTGGCTGCTAATTTGAATTACCTCTTTATTTATCTGAGGGAGAGCATTTCTTCATGTGTTTACTGGCCATCCTTCTTTCCTCTTCAGAGAAATTTCTCTTTAAGTATTTAGGACACTTATTTATTGGGCAGTTGATTCTTTGAAGATTTGTTGTTGGGGGATTTAATTTTTTAAGTTCCAGGTATATTTTAGATATGAGACCATTGTATGTTGTATGAATAATGAAGATCTTCTCCCAATCCGTGAGCTTTCTAGTGATCTTGCAAGCTATGTCCTTTGCTGGGCAGAAGCTCTGCAATTGCATGCAATCCAAATTGTCCAACCTTTTTTTGATTTTTTTGTGTTTCTGGGTCTCTATTAAGAAAATTTCGGCTTGTGCCAAGGAGACCTTGGGTTTCTCCTATTCCATCCTGTAATGTTTTCAGAGTGTCTGCTTTGACTCCGAGATCTTTAACCCATTTGAGTTGATTCTGGTGCAGGGTAATAAGGATCTAACTTTAGTTTTCTACAAGTAGTTATCCAATTTTTCCATCACCATTTACTGAAGAGGCTGTCTTTCTTCCATTCTATTTTTTAGCTCTTTTATCAAAAATTAGATGCCTATGGGACTGTAGGTTCACTTCTGGGTTTTCAATTCTATTCCATTGGTCATCTTTGATGTTTTACATCATATTTCCCTATTTGGATTCCCTTTAAGTTTGCGTCTAGTCTTATTGCCCCAGCTAGCATTCTAATACTAAGTTGAAGAGGAGTGGAGAGAGCAGACATACTTATCTATTTCCTGAATTAATAAGAAATGGCTTTAAATTTTCACCATTAAGTATAATGCAGGCTGTAGGTTCGTCAATTCTTAGCAGAAAGAACAGCACTGGAGCAATATCAGTTCCAAATTTCAAACTATACTAAAAAGCAAACAGTTTGGTACTGGCACAAGAACAGTCCTGAGGACCAATGGAATAAGACTGAAGACTCAGAAATAAACCCACTTACCTATAGCCACCCAATCTTTGACAGGGGAGCTAAAAAATTGAATAGAAGAAGACAGCCTTTTCAGTAAATGGTGCTGGCAAAATTGGTTGAACACCTGTAGAAAACTAAAGATATATCCATATATATATAAAACACTCTGCATGATAATCAAATCAAAATGGATCAAAGACCTCAAAATAAAAGCAGACACTGTGAAAACATTACATGAAGGATAAGAGAAACTCTAGGGCTCTTTAGCACAAGCCAAAAATTTCTAAATAGAGAACCAGAAACAAAACAAATCAAAGATAGGTTGGAGAAATGGGATTGCATGAAATAGCAGAGCTACTGCATGGTAAATTTCATAGACAGCAAGATCAATAAAAAGCCCACTTACTGGGAGAAGTTCTTCATGAGTCATAAAACATACCAAGTCTTATATCTAAAATATACTTAGGACTCAAAATCATAAATCCCACAACAACAAATCCTCAAAGGAACAACTGCACCATAACTAAGTGGGCTGAAGACTTAAAGAGAGACTTCTTTGAAGAGGAAATGAAAAATGTCCATTAGACACATGAAGAAATACTCAATTTTTCTAGTCATAAATGAAATGCAAATCAAAACATTGAGATTACACCTCACTCCAGTTAGAATGGCTGTAATCAAGAAATGTAATAATGACAGATGCTGGTGGGATGTATCTAAAAGGGAACCCTACTACATTACTTGTAGCTGTTTAAACTTGTTTAACCACTTTGGAAAACAGTATGAAATTTCTTCAAAAGACTCCACCTAGAGCTCCCCAATGACCTAGCAACCCCACTTTTGCGCACTTACCCAAATGATCACAAAACTACCAGCACAACCATGTTTATTGCAGTATTAGTCACAATAGCTATGATATGGAACCAACCCCAATGCCCCTCAGTAGACGAAGGGTTCAAGAAAATGTGTTACACACACACACACACACACACACACACACACACACACACACACACACACACACACACACACACACTGCTTCCATCAGAAAGAAGTTAGCCAGACCCAAAGAAACATAGGACCCATGGTTTACCTTTGTTTGCAAGGATTAGTACATGTCTAGGACAAGTAGAGAAGATCAAAGCTAGGTACATATGACCATACAAGATGATGTTAAGCAAAATGTACTCCAAGTCAGAGACACAATTGGTATTTCCTTTCTTTCTTTTGTTTTTAGTATGATTATAATGTACTCTATGATCCTTTTGTACGTTATTCCCCCACGGTAAACCCCTGTTTTCACTTTATTTGATTCCAGTGTTCTGCACCATATATATATATTTGTAATTTGGGGAGTGGAAGGAATATAGCAGAACGCTTAAATGGGGATGCAGGTTGACCATTGTGACAATGAGATGTACAGGACACTTTGTCGAAAATGAGTTTACAATGTCAGGCAGGGTTTGAGGAGGGAGGAGTTGGAGATGTGGGGATGGAAAAGATGGCAGGGGAAAAACAAAGGAGGAGGTAACAATGCTGTATAGGAAATGTACTCATTATCTAGTTCTGTAACTCTGAGCCCTCTGTACAGTATTTTTACAATAAAAATATATTAAAAATATCTACCCGATATAAATTTCCAGTGCTGCCCTCAGAATTGCATTTTCTGCTTCTTCTGGATGTGGTTAGGTCCACCTGCACAATGGATCAGTAGTCTTCAAGGCATCTTGGTCCTGCAGTGGGACTTGGATTATCCAGTGCTGGTTGGAACCAGGCCAAGGACAGCACAAAACCACTTCCAGGACATGGCTTCATCATTGCCCATGCAACTAGGTTTGCAAGCAGAATTTCTCTGAATTTGACTACAGAAAACAATCAGTGAACCAAAAGGCAAGTCCACCAAACACCACCCCCCTCCCCCCACCATTTCCTCCTTTCTCCCTCCCTGGGAAAGTAGAAAATAATTTTGCAGGTTTTGACACACACACAAAATGCCCACCATCTCCCCTGGTAAACTTGGTTTCAAGTCAGTAAGTCATGTCAACGGATAATGCTGCATTCATTATTCTGGACAACATCTTCAGGTTGTTTGATGCCTTAATTTGTTGTTGTTGTTGTTGATGTTGTTGATAGGGGTGCCTGAACTCTGGGTCTGGGTGCTGTCCCTGAGCTGATAAGCTCAAGGCTAGTGCACTACCACTTTAGCCACAGTGCCACTTCCAGTTTTTTCTGCTTATGTGGTGCTGAGGAATTGAACCAGGACCTCATGCATGCAAGACAAGCACTCTACCACAAGTCTTCTTCCAACCCTAATGATTTAATTCTTTAACATTTCTTTTTGTCAGTCATGGGCTTGAACTCAGGGCTTGGGTATTAATATATCCCAGAGTGCTTCAGCTCAAGGGGAGCCCTCTCCCAATTGAGCCACAGTGCCACTTCCTGTTTGGAGATAAGTGACTCACAGACTTTCATGCCAGGATTTGCTTTGAACAGGTAATTTTTTAAATTATATTTCTTCTAGGTGTTTACTGGTACATTACAGTTTTTCTGGAATTTAAAGTTTTCTGTAAACCTTTGTCTTCAAGTAATGCAACAGCATTAAATATTACATTTCGAAGCTATCCTTTAGCACATCAATTTTAAAATTATTATCTTAATATGAAATTCTAATTCTTTGTAGTAACAACCCATTAAAGTCCAAATGGGAAATATGCTAATTTCAGCAGCCTTGACCCTCCTTCCTCTTTTTTTCTCTCCAGTATCTTTTTTTGTTTTGGAACAAGTGTCATGGACTGTCCAACCATTCAAAAGGAAGATTATTCCATTAATTTAATAGAAAAGGAATCCAGCCTGCCTGCATCTCAAGGCAACTTTGAGTATAATGTTAATCTAATAATTTATGTCAGTAGATTTTCAGTCATTTCAATAATTTTTTGTTTAACCACTCATTAAAGAGGTCCCAAAAAAATCTAGAATCAAAAATCATGTTCTGCTTTCTAAGAATGTTTTAAAAACTAGTGATTCAACAAGACATATTCTATTCTTCCAAGATTCCTATGTGAAGAATTTCTGTTTTATCATAGCCCTTACCACTGACCCCTTCCCGTCAAACTTGTAGCTTTGTTCAGTTTTCTTGTTTCAGCTTCCATTTTGGTATTAGCCTCAGTAATATCCTTGTAGTATTTGACAATGAAATCCCATTTATTGTTAGAGAACTCAATTCATATTGCCAAAGGCAGACTCATGAGAATATCATAAAGCATAAACTATTGAGTATCATTAACATGATCATATGCAAATATTCCATAAATTAATATAAGTACCACATAAATGTGCAACTTCATAAACTTTTAAAACTGCAAAGTAGTTACATATCTATGTCATAAAATAATTCAGATCATTGGTAGAAGAGATTAAGCTAAAACTTTTGTTTATATCATTCCCAATATTTTTGTCAAATTTTATTTTCTCATTAACTTTCACCTTAGGGCCTGCTTTTCCTAGCAACAAGTTACAAGTTGATATCCTTGGATTTTAGTCCCCTCTGAGTAACCTCTTTTCTTTCCACCACTAGTTAGTTCCTCATGTTAAATACCTGAGGAATAACGTCCCATTGTTCCTGCAAGAGGAGTCCCCAATTCGACTGTCTGTGCCTACACTTGCCTTGCTTTGTTTGGGAATGTGGTACCAGAGACAGGGGTATCAGGGATCAGGTAGCTGGAACCATGGTGTTAAGAATTATGGGTAGCAAAATGAGTAGCAGAGAAAAGGATAACATGGAAAGGGTAATTGTGACTGTAATTGCTGAGTTGCATTGGCAGTAAATTGGGTAGCAGCAACAGCTTTGCAGGGGTTAGGGTAGCTAATACATGTATCCAGAACAATTTAGCATTGACAAGGAAGCATAGACAAAGTGAAAGATACAACTTCTGAGGCATTGTGGGAATTCTTTTCTACCCACGCTAAAAACATGGAGGAGGGTTATTTTAAACTAAAACTACAAAAGATAATTTAAGATCTTGGTGCTAACAAATCTGTCCAGGTGTTATTATTTTAAACAAAGAATTCAAAGTGGATTTTCTTCATGAATACAGAGATCAAAGGTATTATAATTCTTATTTCAAAATGCAAATTAAAGGGAAAATTAGTCAGGAGGTAAAATTCATATTGAATGTTAATATTTAAGAGGAAAAGAAGATCCTAGATGGCAGACTAAAGACAAAGCAATATCAGAGCATTATATGTTCAATAATAATTAAGTAACTTTAATTGAAAAATTGAGCTGGAATGTACACATCAGGCAAAGGCAAGCAATCAGCCTAACACCAACAAAGAAACACCATAATGTATATCTCAGAAAAAGGAACCAAGTTCCTTATCCTTGATTTCAATGATACACACACGTGTGCGCGTGCGCGCGCACACACACACACACACACACACACACACACACACACACACAAATGTATGCAACAGCTCAATCTACTCACATCCATTCAACATGAATCAAAGATCTTCAAACATTAAAAGTTTGAAGTCACTCTGAAAACATTACAGGATGGAACAGGAGAAACCTTAGGTCTCCTTGGCACAGGCGGAAATTTTCTTAATAGAGATTCAGAAATACCAAAAAAAAAAAAAATCCAAGACAAATGGGACAAATGGTATTGCATGCAATTGCAGAGCTTCTGCATGGCAAAGGACATAGCTAGCCAGATCACTGGAAAGCCCATAGATTGGGAGAAGATCTGCACTAGCCATACAACATACAAGGGTCTCATATCTAAAATATACCTGGAACTCAAAAAATTAAATCCCTCAACAACAAATCTTCAAAGGAACAACTGCCCATTAAATAAGTGGGCTAAAGATTTAAAGAGAAACTTCTCTGAAGAGGAAAGAAGGATGGGCAATAAACACATGAGGCAATGTTCAACCTCTCTAGCCATAAAAGAATTGCAAATAAAAGCAACATTGAGGTATCACCTCACCACAGTTAGAATGGCAAAATCAAGAACTCTGATAACAACAGATTCTGGAGGGGATTTGGACAGATGGGAACCTTACTACATTGTTGGTGGGAGTGTAAACTTGTTCAACCACTGTGGAAAGCAGTACGGAGGTTCATCAAAAGACTCCACATAGAGCTCACCTATGACCCAGCAATCCAAGTTTTTGGGCATTTAACCACATGATCACAAACCAGACCATACTAAAGCTACCGACACACCTATTTTTTATTGTAGAATTATTTACCATAGCTATGATATGAAACCAACCGAGATGCCCCTCAGTAGATGAATAGATCAAGAAAATGTGGTATATATACACAATGCAATTCTATGCATCCTTCAGGAAGAATAACATTGCTCCATTTGTTAGGAAATGGAAAGACTTGGAAAAAATTATATTAAGTGAAGTAAGCCAGACCCAAAACAACATAGGTCCCATGGCTTCCCTTATTTGAAATAACTAGCATATGCTGAGTCAAGCAAAAAAGGTCAGATAAATTGATGCTAGGGGAATGAACCTCAAGATAAGTATTCAATTTTTTTCTTTCATGCAGTTGTTTCTAACATATTTATAAGATGATTTCTATACTGCTTATCATGTCTCTCCCCCTGCTTTCACTGTATTTGATGTCGGTACAATTTGTGAAGGGGAAGGGCAAAAACAAATTGTTTAACTAGGGATACAGGTGGACGCATTGCAACAATAAGATATACAAATCATTATGTCGAAAAACTAACTTTACAACTTTGGTGGGCGGAGGAGGGTTTTGACCATCTACTTTCCAGTTGAATTATAGGTGTAATACAAAGCAATACAAACCAGTTCTTACTATAAATCATTTTTCTCTGAACATCTTAAAAATAAATTAAGACAACATGAAATAAAAAATCCCATGATACCTATCAAAATTCCAACCTCATTCTTCAAGGAAATAGAAGAGGCAATCCAAAAATTCATATGGAACAGTAAAAAACCCCGAATAGCAAAAACGCTCCACAATGGAAAGAACACTGCTGGTGGAATATCAATACCAAATTTCTAACTCTACTATAAAGCCATAGTAATCAAAACAGCTTGGTACTGGCATAAGAACAGACTTCAGGACCAATGGAATAGAATTGAAAACCCAGAAATGAACCTACAGACCTATCGCCAACTAATCTTCGATAAGGGAGCTAAAATAATAGAATGGAAGAAAGACAGCCTCTTCAGTAAATGGTGCTGGCAAAATTGGTTAAGTACTTGTAGAAAACTAAAACTAGATCCTTATATATCACCCTGCACCAGAATCAACTCCAAATGGATCAAAGACCTTGGAGTCAAAGCAGACACTCTGAAAATATTACAGATGGAATAGGAGAAACCCTAGGTCTCCTTCACTCAGGCCGAAATTTTCTGAATAGAGACCCGGAAACACAAGAAATCAAAGAAAGGTTGGACAAATGGGATTGCATGAAGTTACAGAGCTTCTGCATGGCAAAGGACATAGCTTGCAAGACCAATAGAAAGCCCACAGATTGGGAGAAGATCTTCACTAGCAATACAATGGACAAAGGTCTCATATCTAAAATATACTTGGAACTCAAAAAATTAAATCCCCCAACAACAAATCCTCAAAGAAACAACTGCCCAATAAATAAATAAGTGGAATAAAGTCTTGAAGAGAAACATCTCTGAAGAAGAAAGAAGGATGGCCAATAGACATATGAAGAAATGCTCAACCTCCCTAACCATAAAAGAAATGCAAATCAAAACAACATTGAGATACCACCTCACTCCAGTTAGAATGGCTATAATCAGAACTCTAACAGCAACAGATGCTGGAGAGGATGTTGACAGAAGGGAACCTTACTTCATTGTTGGTGGGCATGTGAACTTGTTCAACCACTTTGGAATCTAGTATGGAGGTTCCACAAAATACTTCACTTAGAGCTGCCCTATGACCCAGCAATCCCACTTTTGGGCATTTACCCTAATGTTTACAAACAAGATCACACTAAAGCTACCAGCACAACTATGTTTATTGCAACATTGTTTACCATAGCTAAGATATGGAACCAACCCAGATGCCCCTCAGTAGATGAATGGATCAAGAAAATGTGGTATATATACACAATGGAATTCTATGCCTCCATCAGAAAGAATGTCATTGCCCCATTTGTTAGGAAATGGAAAGGCTTGGAAAAAATTATATTAAGTGAAGTAAGCCAAGCCTAAAGAAACATAGGTCCCATGGTTTCCCTTATTTGCAATATCTTGTATGTGTGTGAGTCAAGCAGAAAAGGTCAGGTAATGTGATGTTAGGAAAATGAACCCTTAGATATGTATTTAAATGTTTTTTTTCTTTCATGCATTTGTTTCTTACTCAATTATAAGATTATCTCTTTGTTGCTTTGTATGTCCCTCCCCCACAGTATAACCCCTGCTTTCACTATATTTGATGTTGGTATAATTTGTGGAGGAGATGAGAAAAACAAGTCATTTAAAGATACAGGTGGACCAGTTGCGACTATGAGAAATACGAGTTGTCATGTCGAAAATGAACTTTACAACTTTGGTGGGGGAGAGGAGGGAGGCTGGGAAGGGATGTGAAGGGTAAACAAAGGAGGAGACTGCAATGCTTGATAAGAAATGTACTCATTATCTTGCTTATGTAAATGTAACTCCTCTGTACAGTATGTTCACAAAAAAATTAAAATTGAAATTAAAAAAAGAAAAAAACCCTAAGTTTAAAACATCCTTCTAGACAAGTTAAAGAAATAATGAGAACAAGTATTTTTAGAATAATTTCAGAGAGCTTGAACTCAGGGCCTGGGTTCTGTCTCTGAGATTTATTACTCAAGACTAGTGCTGCCACTTTGAGCCACATTGCCACAGAAAAGTCTCACCAATTTTGCTCTCCAGACTGGCTTTGAACTAGGATCTAGAGGTTTCAGCTCTCTGAGTAGCCAGGATTATAAGCATGAGCCCCTTGCACCTGGCTAAAATAATTGCTTACCTGAGACAGAGGCGTTAGTATTAAATGTCAATCATGTTTGACTTTGTAAAATTAAGTTAACTGAATTGTCTTCCACTAGAAATAAGGAATTAAATGTGCAGATGGGTTACAAAGTTCTTTAAAAAGCTACATATTTTCCATTTTTTTTCTTCCAAAATTGTTTGCTTTCCAGAATCATATCTTATCTTTCCTTGCTGGTTTCTTTAGTTTATTTCATACATGCCCACAGCTCCTTCAACTATCAATTCTTATGTTAAGACCTTGCTAATATCTATTTTCAGTCCAAACGACTTGTATGCACCTCTCATCTATATATTCAACTGACAGAAAAACTTGTGAAACAGTAATCATCTCTTATCATTACTGGATGTTAAAGTGTAAGTAAAATTTAAGAAAATAAAGAATACCATAAATAAACCTAACATGATTTTAATAGAAATGCTAAACATAAATACAACGTTGATTATTTTCCCGAGCAATTTAATAATAACCTCAAGGAAAAGAAATCAACTTTTTTGAGGGCTGATATTATGTTTTAAAATTAGGACCTAACCTTGTCACTTAGGCTTTTTCCCTTAAGGGTGTTGCTCTGTATTTGAACGACAGCTCCCCTTCCAGTTTTATTTGGGGGATCATAGAGAGAAAAGAATCGCATGGAATACAAATTATTTGTGTCCCTATCTTGGGGTTCATTTCACATAACATCCTCTTATATGGTTATATGGTACCATGAACTAGTTAGTCCAAGTAAGATTAACCATGTGACATATGGTTATTTGAGCCTGGCTTATTTCACTTAATATAATAGTTTCTGCGTCTTTCCATTTCCTAGCAAATGGGGCGATGTCATTCTCTCTGATGGAGGCATAGAATTCCAGTGTGTGTGTGTGTGTGTGTGTGTGTGTGTGTGTGTGTGTGTGTGTGTGTGTGTGTGTGTCACATTTTCTTGATCCATTTATCTACTGAGGGGCATATGGGTTGGTTCCATATCTTAGCTATGGTAAATAATGCTGCAATAAACATAGTTGTACCAGTAGCTTAGTATGGTCTTTTTTGTGAACATTTGGGTAAATACCCAAAAATGTGGACTGCTGGATCATAGGGGAGCTCTAAGTGAGGAGATAGCAAACATTATATCAAGTGGATGTAAGCCAAAACCAAAGAAACATTGGTCCTATGTTTTCCCTTATTTACAATAAGTATTACATGTCTGGGACAAGCATAAAAGTTCAAAAGCTATGTACATACGACCAGATAAGATGATGTTAAGTGAAATGAACCCAAAGATAGGGTTTATAATCTACCAAGTGTTTTTTTTTATTCTTTTTATGTTCCTACCCATGATTTAACCCTTGTTTTCACTATATTTAGTGTTGGTGTCCTGTATCTTATATACATCCTTCTCTAGATTGGGGAGGGGAAGGGAAAAAACAAAATAGATAAATAGTGATACAGGCTGACCCATTGTAACAATGAGATGCACAAGACACTATGTTAAAAAAAGAGTTTTACAATATAGGCGTGGAAGAAGGGAAGGGAGTACAGGGGAGTGTAGTTGTGGAGGTGGGAGGGGAAGGGACGGGAAAAACAAAGGAGGAGGTAACAATGCTTGATAGAAAATGTACTCATTAACTTGCTCATGTAACTATAACCCCTCTTCATGGCATTTTTTACAATTAAAACCTCTTTTAAAGAACAGAAGGTGTGCCGGATACCTGTGGCTGACCCCTGTAATCGTAGCTACACAGGATGTTGAGATCTGAGGATCACGGTTCAAAGACAGCCCTAGAAAGAAAGTCTGTTAGACTCTTATCTCCAATAAAACCACTAGAAAATAGATACTGGTGCTGTGGCTCAAGCGGTAGAGCACTCCCCTTGAGCTGAAGAGTGCAGGAACATCGCCCAAGAACAGAGTTCAAGCCCCACGACCGACAAAACAAAACAAAACAAAACAAAAAACAGGTGTCATGTACACCAAGTATAGTAGCTCCATCTGTAATCCCAGCTGATTGGGAAGCAGAAATGACAAGGATCTTGGTCTGAGGCAGGCCAAAGAAATAACTGCCAAGACAGCCATCTCAACAAATGAGCTGGACATAGTGGTTCACATCAGTAATCCTAGCTAATTATGTGGGAGGCATAGATAGCACAGTCTCAGTCAATCTAAGATCTGACCAGGGCAAAAGTTCAAGACCTCAAGTAAATAAAATGGACAAGAAGCATGGCAAAATAGTTGAAATGCTTGGTGCTATACAAAGTCCTGTCTAGCAAGCAGAGAACCCCTGAATAGAACACTAGTAATATTCCTTTCTTCCACCAAAAAGCCTAAATAACTTTGTCCAATTTGAACATCTAATTTCAAGGGCCACTGACAGATCAGAGATGGTGAAATTATCTTTAAAATTAGGTTTGCAAAAGAGACAAAATTCTTTAGGTTTTGAAAAAATTGAAAAGGTATGAAAATGCATGTGATATTTGTTAGCTCTATAATTCTTGAAAACATAAAATGTACTCAAGTATTTAATATATATCCATATGTGTGCATATATCCATGTATGTATATATATATATATGTGTGTGTATAATCATATATATATATATATACATACAGATATATGTATGGTTCATCTCTTTTCTGTGTAGCAAATGTTACAAATGAATCTGTACAATCACTACTCAAAGGCATGCAGAGACAAAGAGAATGAGCAGAGAACTCATACTCAGGAATCTATGGTTAGCCTATAACCTGAAAATCTTTTACATCAGTTTGCATGTGTCAGTTACTGCAGTAGAGGGACAATACGATGGCAATGAGATACCAGGCTGATGAAATGATAAATGAGAGATACAAATGGTACAATATTCTTTCTGATTAGTAAGAAGAATTTGCAGTGTGTGTGTGTGTGTGTGTGTGTGTGTGTGTGTGTGTGTGTGTGTGTGTGTGTGTGTGTGTTACATTTACTTGATTCATTTCTCTTTTGAGAAGTATCTGGGCTGATTCAGTAAGCATGGTTGTGCTGAAACCGTTACTATATCCTGGTTTGTATTCTTTCGGGTAAATGCCCAGGAGTAGAGTTGCTGGATCATATGGAAGTGGGTAGTAAAAAAAGGAGTGAAGTGGGAAAAGACAGAAGATTGAATAGGAGAAAAGGGGGAAAATGCAGAGAGGAATCTAGTAAATACCCTAAAAAATTAAGAAGAGTGAAGGAAGAGCTGTATAGGGGAGGGATGGATGAGAATGTTGAAAGGGTTGGCATTGATCAACGTATATTGTACGCCTAAACTGCTTTGTTAAATGATAACTGCTTTGCTACTCAAAATAATAATTAAAAAATCATGTCCCTAAAATGTTATGCAATTAGAAGCAAAGCATGAGAATCTGCTCAGATAATCTCTAGGGTCAATAAATCTTTTTTGGTTAGGATAAGTTTTAGAACAACACTAATGATACATATCATTTGAAGAAAATTTAATGATTTCCGGCTATTTAAAATAATCATTTGTGAAGACATGGCTCAAGTGGAAGAGTGCTACTTAGTGAGCAAAGCTGTCAGATAATGAATTCAAGTCTCAATCTCGAAAAAAATTAAAAACAATCAGTATAATCCAGGCACTTTCCAGGGCACTAGTAGCTCATGCATTAATCCTACTTTAAATCAGAAGGCAGAGATCTCGAGATCTCAGTTCAATGTCAGCTTAGATAGGAACGTCTATGAGACTCTCATTTCCAATTCACTGTCAAAGAAAGCTGGAAGTGGACTCATGGCTCAAGTGGTAGAATGCTAGCCTACAGAAAAAGCTCAGGGGCAGAAACCAATCCTTGAGTTCAAGCCTTAGAATAGTGCATATACATCACAAACAAAGTAATTCACTCAATTTCTCAACTTTCCATTTCCCTAATCCTAACTCTAATTTTGGACAGAACCCTAAGAGTAATCTTGATGATAATAGTAACCCAATCCTAAAATTAATGGAAAATACTCGCGTTTAGACACATTCTAACAGATACTCATTGCCTTTGAAATGATTTGCAGTTTGCTCCAAATCCTAGATTCCCTGACTTGGACTCTGAAATCGTTCCCTATTATGAATTATTAACCTCAAATCTTCATACCATGAAAACTATCTCAGTTTCCACTGATCTTAACGTTTACTGAACTCCTATATCTCCAAAAAGAAGTTGCAGGTTTATTTAAAATCTACTTTAGTGCCTAACTCTAACTATATATAAACCTTACTAGAAACCTAACTCTAAATTGAACCCTATTCAACCTTGAATAAGAAACTTAGGAAAACTCTGTAGTTTTTGTTAAATTTCAAACTTATTATACTTGAAAATGTTAGCAGAAAACTCAGTTTTACTGTAAAGCTTACTCTTCCCTAAGTCTAAGTCTAACCTGAACTAGAACAGTAAACCTAACCCTAGAACTAATAGCCTTTGGATTCTAAAAGCCATACAAATACATTAGTTTTCATTCATCCTAACTTTGATTCAACTCATCTTTCTAAAAATAGTTTGTAGTTTTACTCAGTATCTTGCCATTTTTGTAACCGAAACCTAACTGGAATATTGAGACTAACCCTCTCAATAATCATACCCTAATCTTAATATTATTAGCACTTTCTTATTTCACATTCATCCTAATTCTACCTAGACTTGTTATTTGAAGATTTACTTTCAGTTTGGCCCTAAACTTTCCATTTCCCTAAGGCTAACTCTAACTCCAGCTGGAACTGAAACCTAAGTTTTACTCTAATGATAGTCCAATTCTAATGTTTAAGAAAAAAACTCTAGTTTTTAATCATTCTAATGGATACTCCAATTTCACTCTGGAAATGCATTTCAATTTGCCCTAATTCCCACAATTTTTTTGACTCTACCTCTGAAGTTATCTTGATCCCTAACATGAAGTGTTATATTATTTGTCCTCAAATTCACTTATCAGGAAAAAAAACTGTAGTTTCCAATGATCCTACCTTTCCCTGAATCCCTGTACCCTAAAACAATTTCAAATTTACTTGCCATCTAATCCATTACTTAACACTAACTCTTAAGCTAAACCTGGCTGGAAAACTCTCATTAATCATTACAAGAATGATCACTGAGAAATAAATATAATGATAATGCTCTAGTTACTATTCAATCTCAAACTTTTGCTCATATTTGTTAGTGAAAACTGAATTTTTTTTTTTGGTCAGTCATGGGGCTTGAACTCTGGGCTTGGGCGCTATCCCTCAGCTCTTCAGCTCAAGGCAAGCCCTCTACTGCTTGAGCCACCGCTCCACTTCCAGGTTTTGGGTGTTTAATTGGAGATAAAGAGTGGCATCCAACTGCCGTCCTCATATCTCAGTTTCCTGAGAGGATATGATGACAGGCATTAAAAAGTATGTTTTCCTGGGTGCCAGTAGCTCATGACTGTCATCCCAGGTACTCAGCAGTTGAGATAAGAGGATCACGGTTCAAAGCCAGACTGGGCAGGAAAGACCCTGAGACTCTTATCTCCAACAAACCACCAGAAAACTGGAAGGGGTGCTGTGGCTCAAATAGTAGAGTGCTTGCCTTGAGCTGAAGAGCTCAGGGACAGCACCCAGGCCCAGCATTCAAGCTCACAATTGAAAAAATGAAAGAAAGTAAAACATCTTCGCTGCAAAGATGTGGAGGTTTGTGTGGGAGGGTGCTGTGATTGAGAGACCAGGTGCTGGCCTCACTTTACAGACATTTCTAAGAACTCTCCAAGTTTGCACCAGTTTGAAGCCACAGTAGACTGGATGGTGTCTTACCAAGAACTCAAGTGGTCGATGCCTATGGCAGGCAGGGAGTGGGCAAATGGGTGCAGGGGTGGGATTGTTGTGTCTGTATTCTCCCTAATAAAGGATGGATTTGGATGCTGGGTGTCAAAGTCTGAAGTCAAGGGTTGCAAGAAAGTTTGTGGCCTGATGAAATGGGTTTCTCTGGGTATATGAAGATGATGATGTCTGGCACCTCTGGTGGATCACAACTGTTATCCTAGCTACTCATAAAGCTGAAATGTAAAGATCACGGTTCAAAGCAGCTTGGGCAGGAAAGTCTGTGGGTCTTGATATCCAATGAGCCACGAGAAAACAGGAAACGTCACTGTGGCTCAAATTATAGAGTGCTCATCTTCTGCTGAAGAGCTGAGGTACAGTGCCCTGACCCAGATTTCAAACCCCATGGCCAATAATAAACAAAGGGGTTGGCTGAGTTTTCGACATTGCAGTGTGTACGGTAGGAAATTCCATGCTGGGTTCTGAGACATTCCAGATATGAGAGGCTCAATGATGTGTCTACAGTTAGTCTGAGTATGATAGTGCCATCTTCTCATGGGGTGGATGTGATCCTAATAGAGGGAGTTCATGGTTTTGTTCTCAGCAACTGCTAAGCGCTTGGAATCTCTCTGTCTCTCTGTCTCTGTCTCTGTCTCTGTCTCTGTCTCTGTCTCTGTCTCTGTCTCTGTCTCTGTCTCTCTCTCTCTCTCTCTCTCTCTCTCTCTCTCTGTGTGTGTGTGTGTGTGTGTGTGTGTGTGTAATTTTCCCTCATCTTTTTCTGTCCCTTTCCTGGTTGCTGGTCTGCCTCTTTCTGATCTCAGATGGTGCCCCTCTTTCACACCGACCTTGCTTTATCCCCCTATTAGGGTCTACAATGAGTCCTAAATGGCCACAGGCCTGTGTTCCAACTTTTCTCTGGCGCACAAGTCTGGCTGTCCCAATATTAGGTCACCTCCAGGGGATTCTGGGTCAGTGATGCCAGCTGGCATAGGGTCTCCTCTGCCTGAAAGGGAGGGCCTCAGTCATGTGATGTCCTATCCTTTTCCTCAACTGGGCCTCTGACTTCATATCCCTCTCATCAGGCTGGCAGTGGAGTGGGGAATGGGGTAATGCTGGTGGTTCTGGACAACTCGAGCTTGACAGCTGACTGAAGACTGCCCAAGCAAGGAGGATCTAGGGCTACATGGGAGGTGAGGCCAAGGTGGCTTGGAAGTATAGGTCAGTTTCTAGCAAATGTAAATGTACTTTATCACAGGACAGTCTATCTTCTGGCCCCAGCTGGGACTCTCAGGTCCATCTAGACAATTCCAGGTGCTCAGAATACAGAGGCCAGGGAACTGGGGGAATGAGAGACTGGTGTGCCCAATACCTCATTGTTTTGGGGTATTAGTGTTGACCTGGCTATGCACCCCCTTGTGTACTTTCACTTCTTAACCCAGTGTTGGCCACACACCGGCTGCTAGTGGCAGTACTGTGGAAGTGGCAGGAGTGGAAGTGGAGTCTAGGATGACCAAAATCAGGATTTATGGCCTTTGGGGGTGGCAAAGGATGTCTTTTAAAAAAATCTTAGAGCTGGAACTCAGGGCCTAGGCAATGTCCCTGAGCTTCCTTTCCTCAAAGCTAACATACTACCACTTGAACCAGAGCTCAACTTTCATCTTTTTTTTTAGTAGTTTAGTGGAGATAAGAATCTCATGGACTTTCCTGCCTGTTCTGATTTCAAGCTGCCATCCTAAGATCTCAGGCTTTTGAGTAGCTAGGATTGCTGGTATAAGCCACAGGCCCCTGTTAAGGATGTTAGTGTGTGTGTGTGTGTGTGTGTGTGTGTGTGTGTGTGTGTGTGTGTGTGTGTTTACCAGGACTTGAACTCAGAGCCTCGGTGCTATCCTTTAGCTTGTTTTCACAAGGTTGGTGCTGTACCACTTGAACTACAGTAGCTCTGCTTCCCAGCATTTTGGTGATTTATTGGACATAAGAGTCTGCCCAGGCTAGCTTTTAATTTTGATTGATGCTCAGGTCTCAGGCTTGAGTAGCTAGGATGACAAGAATGAGCCACCAGTGCCCAGTCTTTCTCCACTTTGGACTGGGATCTCCTGAAAACTTTATTTTTTTTTCTGTGCCAGTACTGCGACTTGAACTCAGGGTCTGGGCTCTGATCTCTTAACTTTTTCCCTCAAGTCTCTTACTCTTCCACTTGAGCCACAGCTCCATTTCTGGATTTTGGTAGTTCATTGACCAGAAGAGTGTCACTAACTTTCCTCCGCTGAGCTGGCTTTGACCAACAATCTCTGATCACAGACTTCTTACTAACTAGGATTTACAGGGTTTGAGCCTCTGGAGGCATTGGGTAGAAGTTTTTCTTAAGCAAGCATTCTAACCTGCATTTGCGCTGACTCCTCCATGCAAAGGGGGCCTGAGGGTCAGGATCTGTGAAAACTAGGCTTCCAGGCACAAAATTGGCTGGGGTCTTTGGTAAAAAGTCAAGCTAATCTTCCCCTGAGCCCCATTCTGGGACCCCACCGTCTGCCCTACCTGTGACTCAAGTACAAACCTTGACCAAGCCTTCAGTGTTCTGCCAGACTTGTCTGAGGCCACAGAACCTTGATTCCACCCACACCACCTTCTCGACACCACCCCTCAGGACCTTTGTGCATGCTCTGTACCTTCTTCCCAAGGCCCTCTGTCCTGTTCCACATCTTAGAACTCCTGTGTAATTTTGGCACTGGTCATATCACCTCCTGGACCAAGCCTTTCCTTCCCTTCTCTCACTTTTTTTTTTAATACTGAGTTGCTAGAGATCGACCTTGTGCAGGCTGACTGTCAAATGCTCTATCTTTGTGTGTGTGTGTGTGTGTGTGTGTGTGTGTGTGTGTGTGTGTGTGTGTGTGTCAGTCCTGAGGTTTGAATTCATGGCCTGGATGTTATCCCTGAGTTTTTATGCTCAAGGCTAGCATTCTACTACTTGTACCACAGCTCTGGTTTGATTTTTTTTGGTGCTTAATTGGAGAAAAGAGTCTCATATAGACTTTCCTGCCTGAGCCACCAGCACCTGCCCTCTACCTCTTACCTGTAACCTCGGCCCTCTTCTGAATCCCAGAAGAGTATGTATCAGCAAGCTCACATTTTTTTGCCAGTGTTTTGGCTTGACTCAGGGTCTAGGCATGTTCCTGAGCTCCTTTTGCTCAAGGCTACATTCTAGCACTTAAGCCACAGTGACACTTTTGGATTTTTCTGTTTATGTGGTACTGAGGAATCCAACCCAGGGCTTCATGATTGCTTGGTAAGCACTCTATCACTTAGCCACATTCACAGCCCAAGGATTATTTCTAACAGGAACTATGAGGGTGGAATTTACTGGCATACTCTTTTCAGCACAGAAATCGCTGGCCATTTCATAGCTTTTCCAGGATTTGGGACCAGTGTAAGACTCGGCAATGAGGAATGATGAATGAGTGATAGCCACCAGGCCCCAGAGATCTAGGCTCATGTCCTAAAGAGGGATAGGGAATATGGAGACAGAACCTTCCACAACTCCTACAGCCTAGGAACAGTGATCTCCGTGGAGGCAGAAGCTGGCTGCTAAATATCCCAATGGGACACCTCAGCCAGAACATAATGAACCCATTGCATACACCAGCCAAGCAAGCCTTCTGGGCTTCAGTTATTAAATGGCAGAGAAGGATACTTTGTTCAAGCTACTGACTCAGACTTAGTGCTTTCTGAGGGCTTGTCCCAGCTTGCCTAGGTTGGGGTTCTGTTCATGGGCAACCTGCTGAATGCCCATCATCCATACATCATCCATAAATACACAGAGACATGGAGTTACTGCCTACTTTTTTTCTTTGGCAGGTCTCAGGTTGAAATATGAGCCTAGGCCCTATCCCTGATCACCTCTTTCTCAAGAGTAGCTCTCTGCCCTTGAGCCACAGACCCAACCCATGGTGATATTTTCCTATGATCTCTTAGAAATAAGAGTGTTGCGGACATTCCTGCCCTGGCTGAATTCAAATTGGCAATCTCTACATCTCAGCCCCTGAGGAGCTAGGATTACATACAGGAGCCAATGACATCTGGCTTTGTTTTCTTCTTGGTGTTCTTTTTTTAATCGTGACCATCTGAAATCTTCAGTGTCATTCCAATGGTTTGCATTCAAAGTAAATTTCCCAGGCCTGGAGTTCAAATCCCAGGACTGCCACACACAAATGGAGGGAGATTCTGACAAACTTATTCCTATTTACGTGAATTCTAATGGAATGTTATAAAAGTAATTAAATTTGCAGTTAATTCATGATTCTATTTTAGAAAGCCACACAACAATCATTGGATTTATATCTTCCATTCTAGCAACACGTTGTGATTCCCCTAATGGAAGGAGAGTGATTAATTTTAATTAATGATTTTATAAGTATTCAACCATGATACTTCATTAAATGCAGACATAACTTAATAACTAAATATTGGTAACTATATATATAAAATTTAATAATATCATCATATTCTGTCTCTCTACATATATACATATATATATATATATATATATATATATATATATATACAGCAATCTACACACACACACACACACACATATATATATATACATATGGACAGATAGATAGATAGATGGATAGATAGATAGATAGACAGACAGATAGATAGATAGATAGATAGATAGATAGATAGATAGATAGATAGATAGATAGATAGATAGATAGATAGATAGATCGATAGATAGATAGATAGATAGATAGATAGATAGATAGATAGATAGATAGATAGATAGATAGATAGATAGATAGATAGATAGATAGATAGATAGATAGATAGATAGATAGATAGATAGATAGAGATAGAGATTGGGCACTAGTGTGGCTTGATAATAGGTCATCAGAATTTTCTGGCAGCTCAGTGTGCCAGAGGTTGGTGTGCTAAGGCTTTGATCCCATTTATGTATTGGACATTGTAGGCCATGAGTTGAAATCCCAGCATTGCCAAAAATTTATTCATGTAATAAGAAGCCACTTTTGACACATTTTTTTCCCTGACAAAATGTCCTGGGTCTCAGTATGATGTATAATTCATATGCAAATATATGTTGAATGATAGGATGTAATAAATGAAATTGAATAAGGGTAATAAACGTCATACTCACTAAACTCATGTGTGTATTTTTCCACTGCTGGGGCTTCAATTCATGCCCTGGGAACTGGTCTGAATTTCTTGTCTTCAAGGACGGTGAGCTTCTCCTTCACCCACAGTGCCACAGAGATCCCCAGATGCTGAGTTCAAATCCCAGGTCTGCCAGAAAAATGGTGCAAATTCCAAGCCAGGGCCTTATTTTATTTTATTATTATATTTTTTTGCCAAGCACGAGGCTTGAACTCAGGTCTTGGTATCTCTGCCACAGCTGGCCCTGGGATTCTAGGACCTAAGTTCAAAACTCGGGGTTGGCAAGAAATAAAATAAAAAGGAAAAGGATATAATGGAGAAATTCAAGAAGGTGGTTTTACATTTTTTCCCTTTGCATTATGACCATCCCGCATGTAAATGAAAAAGCCCAGAAAGTGTTCATGACATTGCATGCTGATGTTTGGCTGGCTATTAGGGAAGCCATAACCAAAACAAAAACTTACTACTGGAGGTTGAATCACAGGGCTGCCACTAAGTATTGGCGGGAGATTCTAAGAAACCCATTTTCATGTACATCCATACGAATGGAATTTTATAAAAGCAACAAATTAGTAGTTAGTGTATGAGTATACTATAAAACTATACACATCAATTTTATTGCATTGATGAATTTTCAATTAATACTTTATTATGTATTCAACAATGATACTTAAAAGTGGAAGGAATAATTTGAATGCCAATAATGGGTTGTAATATAATATATGTAATTTCATAATATACAGACACCTTTCTCCTGTTTTTTACATATATATATATGTATATATATATATATATATATATATATATATATATATATATACATATACATATATGTGAATCTACACATTTATCTGTTCATACAATTGTCACTCCTGGGCCTCAGTGCTATAATGATGGCTAGTACATACAAAGCCCTGGATTCGATTCCTCACTACCACATACACATAAAAATCTAGAAGTTGTGCTCTCACTCAAGCAGTTGACCATTAGCTTTGAGCATAAATGCTAAAGGACTGTGTCTAGACTTTTACTCAAGGTCCAGAATGGGCATGAAAAAAGATTGAATGTTGTGACTGCAACTCTACAAGGATAGGACTTCAAATACCTCATCACAGAGCAAGCCGGGAATCTGTTGCTGACAGCTGCCATCCAACCTGACTTAGTCAGAGGTATACAACTGCAACTCAGCCCCACAGAACCAGATGCTGCTGCCTTGCTCACCCCTGTCATCCAAGATACTCAGGGGCTGAGATCTGACACTGGTGGGTTTAAAATCCAGACCTGGCAGGATGTCTGTGAAACTCTGAGCTGTGGATCAAAGTGATAGATCTCTAGCCTTGAGCAAAAGATCTTAGGACAGTACTGCAACATTTTAGTGCAATCGCTGTGGCTGACTCCCCGCCCCCCCCCTAAAAAAAATACCCCTCTGAATCATTAGATCTCAAATTTGTGCAGTTTGTAATGTGTTTCTGAAAGAATGGTGATACTGATGAAAGCACCCTAATACTAATGACAGCTTGTGGGATACATCTACATGATCAGTCCTTCCTTGGGTGCTGGGGCCCTCACGGGGTGCTGTGTGCTGAGTCCTGCACAGGATGCTATGTGCTGAGTTCTTCACAGGTGCAGTAGGCTGAGTACTGCATTTGGTGCAGGGTGCTGATTCTTTCACAAGATGCTGTGTGCTGAGTCCTGTAAAGAGGGTTATTTGGAGCGGGGCACCAGTGGTTCACGCCCGTAATCCTAACTACTCTGGAGGCTGAGATTTGAGGATAGTGGTTCAAAGCCAGCCCAGGCATGAAAGTCGCTGAAACTCTAATCTCCAATTAACCACCAGACAACTGGAAGTGTCACTGTAGCTCAAGTGGTAGAGCACTAGTCTTGAGCTGAAGAGCTGAAGGACAGAGTGCAGGCCCAGATTTCAAGCCCCATGACTGAAAAAAAAAAAACTTTTAATTATTTTGTCCTTCAAAGGGTGCATTCTTTCATCTTTTCCTTGTAAGAACTCCACAACTCTCATGAATATGCAGAAAAGAATATTGAGGCTCAGATCTGTCCCGATGGCAGGGACAAAATTATGTATTACTGAAGACTAGTGAGTTGTCTACAGGAGATAAATGATTTGTCTTGTATTTCTAAGTCATGAACGTTGAACTCGGGGCCTAGGCACTGACCCACACCTCTTGGGCTCATGGCTAACACTCCTCCACATGGAGCCAAGGACCCCCTTGCAGCAGAGTGCCATGGCTTAGGGTTCTATAACTGAGGTCTGTCCTCCTATCTTCTCAAGTAGCTGAGATCTGGGTTCCAAACCACCCTGACACAAAAGGTACCATGAGGCTATTATCCCCAAATCACCACTAAGAAACCTAAAGTGGAAGCTGGGTTCTTGTGGCTCATGCCAGTCACTCTAGCCACTCAGGAGGATGAGATCTGAGGATTATGGTTCAAAGCTAGCCTTGGCAGGAAAGTCCTTGAGACAGCTCCAATGAACCACCAGAAAACCGGAAGTTGCTCTATGGCTCAACTGGTAGAACACAAGATTTGAGCTGAAGAGCTCAGGGACATCACCCAGGCCCAGATTTCCATTCTTACGATGACAACAACAAAAAAGACAGAAACAAACTAACAAACTTGAAGTAGAGGACTGGGAATGTACCTTAGGGGTAGAGTGCTTTGCATATATGAAACCCTGGGCTTGATTTCTCAGAACCACATCACTAGGAAAAAGCCTTAAGGGGCTCTGTGGTTCAAGTGGAAGAGGGCAAACCTTGTACAAGAGAAACTAGGTACAGTGCTCATGTCTTGAGTTCAAGCTCCAGGACTAGTGTATGCACACACACATGCACATCACACACTCACACACAGAGAGAAAGCAGAAGTGAAGCTTGACAAAGTGGTAAAGCACTAGACTTTGGCTCTGAGCTCATAGTCAGCACCCAGGCCCTATGTTCAACCCCAAAACCTAGTCACCCAGGGCCCAACTAGGAGAGGTAAAAGGTTTCAAAACCTGATGAGCTTCACCATTACTAGATGACAGGAAGCTTTGTGATGTTCTACATTTGCTTGGATTTCCCAAGCTTCTGGAAACCTAGGAGTGGCATTATAGGCCCATCATTGCCGGCACTGAAACGTTTCATTATGCTCAGTGCCCTAGTTGTCTGCCTGAAGGACTCCTGAATTATATTGAGCACTGTATCTGAACACCGGAATATAGTCTCATAAAGGCAGGATAAGAGCACAGAACTTGGCCTGCCATGGGAGGTGGCAAAAATGGTCTCCTGTTAAAACAGAGCACTGGGAAGAGAGATAGCTAAGAGTAAAAAGAGGACTTTTTCTCCTGACTTTCAGAGCCCGCGCACACATCCTCACTAATTGGCCCATATGGAGTTATTTGGTACACAGCTGTACAGGAGTGAGGGCTTTTGTGTGCCTGTCCAGACAATGAGAGAGTCTTCCTCCAGCAGGCCTGTGATGAAGAGAAACCCTTAGGTTACAATGTGAACAGTGAAGGGAGCCCTGGAATATGCAATATCATAAAAGCAGTCTCTGTGTTATGAACTCATTGTATTGAATACAATTTTTCTTGCCTGGTGCCATTCATCATACCTACTCAGGAGTTTCACCTAGAGGAATACATCCATACATACTCAAAGAAATTGAGATACAGGTTTTTCTTTTGAGGGGGCAGATCCTGGGGTTGAACTATGAGCCTAGGCCTGGTCCAAGAGCTCCTTTTTCTCAAGGGTACTGCATTAAGCTTGAGTCACAGCCCCACTTTTGGATTTTTCTGTGATCTCTTATAAATAACATTGTCAAAGACTTTCTACCACTGGCTGGTTTCAAACTACAATTCTCTACATCGCAGCCTCCTGAGAGCAAGGATTACAGTCCGCAGGCACTTTCACCTTCGTTCTTTTCTTCTTTGTTTTATATTCTGGACTGACTTCTTAATAGGGTCATTCCTATGGTTGGGACTTATTAGTAAACTACACAATGTTCTTTATACCTGCTTTCTCTGAGAGCATTTTCACTCTTCATCTTACCCTCTGGTCACAGGGTTGAAGCCAAAAGTACGAAATGAGTGTTACAGGATTTAGGAGCAAATGTCAACAGGTTATGTCAGTTCTGTCACTTAGCATTGAGCTGCAGTGAATTTACTGTCTCAGGATATGAGGACCGAAAGGTAGAGTGATCCTCATACAGTCTGAATTTCTCCATTTGCTTATAAAATGATCTAATAATTATGAGTGTTTTGTATCTCCAACCTTAAGTATCTGGGACACACTAGAAGCATGTTCCTGTTTCCATTTTTCTCTGGTACCTCTTGTGATTTGGACTAAAGTTTTGGGTGGAGGGGCTTCTAGGTGAATCCCTGAGGAAATCCACTTGAAGCCTCCTCAGGAGATCTCCATTCAAAGCCAGCCCTAGCAGGTAAGTTTTATTGTCTCCAATAAACCACCAGAAAACCAGAAGTGGAGCAGTGGCCTAGAAGGTAGAGCTCCAGCTTTGAGAGAGAAAGCCAAGCAGGAGATACAGGCCAGACCAGGCAGGAAAGCCTAGGAGGCGCTAATGTCCATTGAACAACCAGATGGCTAGAAGTGGAGCTGTGCCAGTGGTAGAAACTCAGCCTTGTGAAAAACAGCTGAGGAATGCATTGCATCCTCAGTTTAAGCCATGGAATGGCCACAAAAAAAATTGAAAAAGAGAAGACCAAGTTTATGTATAAGTGTCCTACTTACTTACGTGTGCATACTACTTCCCTAAGTGCAAAGAGGCTGTATGCAAAACTTCTGCTTTTATTTACTGAGTTATGTTTTAGATATGCTCATTGTACATACTGCATCATTCTCTTCATTTCAGCCACATTGCTTTTCTCTTCCAAGTTTCTAGGCCTGTTTCCTTATATGATGCACACTGAAGGTATTAGCAGCCTTTATTTGCGTTTTATTAAGAGGCCAATGCAGAAGCAGTCACAAATCAGGCAGAGAAGGACACGATCAGAGTTCATAGAAATAAGCGGTATTCAGAAAATTATACTTGGGGATGCAAAATGGTAGCATATATACGTAAAAACTACAATTAATAAAAAAGATGAGGGGGCTGGGAATGTGGATTAGTGGGAGAGTGCTTGCCTAGCATGCAAGAGGCCCTGGGTTCCATTCCTCAGTAACACATACACAGAAAAATCTAGAATTGGTGCTGTAGCTCAAGTAGCAGAATGCTAGAGACAGTGCACAGGCCTTGAGTTCAGTATAAGAAATGTCAAAGAGATAACTATGTATGTAGTTAGGTAGGTAGGTAGGTTGGTAGGCAAGTAGGTACGTTTGTACATAGATAGTTAGATACATAGAAAGAAAGAAAGACAGGAAGAAGAAAGAAAGAAAGAAAGAAAGAAAGGACGAAAGAAAGAAAGAAAGGACGAAAGAAAGAAAGAAAGGACGAAAGAAAGAAAGAAAGGACGAAAGAAAGAAAGAAAGGAAGAAAGAAAGAAAGAAAGAAAGAAAGAAAGAAAGAAAGAAAGAAAGAAAGAAAGAAAGAAAGAAAGAAAGAAAGAAAGAAAGGACGAAAGGACGAAAGGACGAAAGAAAGAAAGTAAGTAAGTAAGAAAGAAAGAAAGAAAGAAAGAAAGAAAGAAAGAAAGAAAGAAAGAAAGAAAGAAAGAAAGAAAGGAAGGTAGGAAGGAAGGAAGGAAGGAAGGAAGGAAGGAAGGAAGGAAGGAAGGAAGGAAGGAAGGAAGGAAGAAAGAAAGGACAAAAGAAAGAAAGAAAGAATGGTCGATAGATTGATAGATAGATAGATAGATAGATAGATAGATAGATAGATAGATAGATAGATAGATAGATAGATAGATAGATAGATAGATAGATAGATAGATAGAAGATACTGCTTCTGCAGTATGCCAGGACTCCAGCATCACCTTCACACAACCACAGAGCAGAAATAATGTCTCTTTCCCACTTCTTAGGGAGCCGAAGGCTCCAGAGTCAACAGGGCAGAGCCAGGTTCTAACTCAGCTGCTTGGAGACAAAAGAGAAATGGCCCTGCCTCATTTTGGACTGGGGATTAGAATTAATGATGTGGAGAATGAAGGAAGGAGAAAAGACTGGCAGAGGTAGAAGAAGGGCCTTCAAATCTGTTAGATGGAGAGTAAAAAACCCACTCCCTAAGACCAGAGAGCAGCACATTTCTACTTTGTTCCTCCCCTCTCCCTCACTAAACTGGCTCTCTATTGGTAACCTAAATATAGCCTGAGGCTCTCTTCACCTCAGCGAGGAAGGTTAGTCATTGTTTGAGGAAGCTGAGAAACGCCTGACCCTGGTGTAACTAACAAATGTTTCAGGTTTCCCCCATTGCTGGCTGTGCCTGGAATGAATGAAGTGGTTTTGTAGCTCAATTCTCTGTTGAGTTTCCATATTCTGCCTCCTTGTCCTCTTCACCTAGCCTGGCTTTTGAAACTGTTTTCTGTCCTTCAAATACATTGTTACACTGGAGTTCTTCCTGCTAACTGTGCCAGGGCTTGGATCCTGAGAACTTCATTTGAACCCAGGATGGGGCAATGGGTCAAGAACACTAAGAACATTTAGAGTAACTTCTCATCACCAAGGGAAAAACAAGAAGCTCTTGAACATCTGAACTTGCAGACGTGGAAGTCAGAGTGACATATACTTTCCTGCCCTGGCTGGCTTCAATGCGATCCTGAGACCTCAGCCTCCTGAGCTAGGGTGATGAACAGGAGCTACTGGTTCTCTGATAGGTTCAGACATGTAATAACATTGACAATACCAGTCAACTGCTTATCACAAAGGGCTTGAGGAGCATATTAAGCCTTTCAACATTGGACTTTTCAGAACCCTGTGGACACAGGTTACAAAGCTAGAGTCTGTGAGACTGAGCATGTGGACCTGCTACACTTAAGCCTGGAGGTCTGACTCCAATTCTGGTATATATCAGCATTGATTTTCCAGAGAATGTTCTCGTAATTAGCAAATAGGAAAAGTACTTTGATTAACCCTCAATTTTTTTCCAGTTGTGTGTCTTGTATCAACCCTGGGCACTGTCCCTGAGCAATTCAGTCAAGGCTAACTCTCTACCACTTGAGCCACATCTCCACATGGTATTGTTTAGTGGTTCATTGGAGATAAGAGTCTAACAGGCTTTTCTTACCTAAGCTGTCTTTGAACTGTGGTCTTCAAATCTCAGCCTCATGAGAAGGTAGTTTTCCAGGTGTGAGCCACCAGCATCTGGCCTATTGCTTTTGACAGTCATGGGGAATGTTTATCTCAAGGCTAGCACTCTACCATTTTAGCCACTCCAGTGTGTCTGGCTTTTTCTTAGTATGTGGCGCTGAGGATTCAAACCCTGGTATTCATGCATGTTGAGTGAGCTCTTTACCACTAAGACACATTTCTAGCCCCCCCCCTTACAATTTTAACCCACAACTTGCCTGTCCTCAAGAAAAGGCTTCTCATGAGGGAGAAGAGGAGGGAAGACCACTCCTCCCCTCCGCCCCCCAGTACCAGAGATCTCCAGGTAGGCGGAAATGCTAGCTCCAACTCAGGCCTTGGAAGAAAATTAGAGTAATTTAGCAGGTCACAAGAACCTAAACTGACCTGCCAGACTCAGCTCTACCCAGGGAAAAGTCACCTAGCTCGGATGCCAGCCCCAGGAATGTCTTTCTTCACGGGAAATCAGAGCAAGAGTCTGCTCCTCCCTTTGGCAGCCTTGACAATCAATTGAAATTCAGTAAACATAAACCCTGAGAGTGGCTCCAGGCTAGGCTCTGTGAGTTTCTCACAAACTAGCCCCCGGGAAAAGCTACTGTTTGCTGAAAGGCTTCAAATCTACCCAGAACCTAGCCTCATCACAGCATCTCCAAACTTGAGGAAAAAGCCATCTCCCTCTTTTGTGATATTCAAAGCAGATCTCCCTCCCATTGAACTGAGCTGTGAAGAGGATCACAAAATCCTGGGTAAAGCAGAGCATTTTTCTGCCTGTTCAAAAAACTGACTTAAGAAACCAATCAATCCACAGGAAAATCAAACACCACAAGCAGACCAGAGACTCCAACAAGAGGCTGGTTATGGACCCAGGGAGATACAGGATTTTCCCCATCCCTCCTAAAAAAATCAAAGAACTTTTTTTTGGTAACATTTTTTAAAAAAATTTTCTAAAACTTTTTTTTTTAATTTTTAATTTTTACCTTTTTTGTAAAAAATTGTTTTCTAGTAAATTTTTTCCTCTTATAAATTTTATTTTAGGGGTATATGTGTGTGTGCATTTTTCTTTCTTTTTTCTTTTTTTTAAAAATAGTTTTTGTTTTTTTGTATAGCTCTACTGAACTTCTGATCTTTTTTCTTTCTTTCTTATCCTTTTCACCTTTTCTTCTCTTTCGTTCTTCTTTATGTGACTTAATTGTTGTTCTGCACATCCTCAGATAAACCCGTAGTTGATTATTAGACCTTATCCCCCATTGTGTACACACTTAATCCACAAATTTGTTACTCAATTCAAAACCTCTTAGACTTAAATTCCTTAATAGCAGTACTACCTCTTTATACCTATATAATATTTTAAGTATTTTTATTTTGTTTTTCACATCTCTTTATATCCATCCCCTTCTCTCAGTATTTCCACGTTCTTCTCTGAATATTTTGTTCAAAAACATAATATTTTTAAGTCTTACTTTTCTATATTTCCTGGTCTCTTTTTTTTCCCTTACTCTTTCTTCTTTTTATTCTCTCTCTACTTTCATCCTATCCAACCTATTTCCTGCTTTGAGATTAGGATTTAGTTAAGTTAACTCTCTCTGTGCCTTCCCACATCACTCTATTCCTATTTTTTACCCACATCTCTCCCTAAACCTAATAATTTCTGATTTACCAAATTCTTCTTTGTGCTTCGTAGACCATTAATATATAGTTGTTTAATGTTGAATAGATGTATCCGTTGAACTAGATTGTATCTGCAGACTATTGACTGTGCAAATACAGACTTTGGTTGATGCTGGCCTTAAGTTAGTGTTCTAGAACAAAACTGGTGTTATTTTCATCCCAAATGGGCAGAGTAAGCCGGTAAAACACAAGAAAAATTGCAAATCCGGGTATCTCAACTCCCACTCATGATAATCAGGGCACAGAACAGATAATGAATAATCCAGAGGAGAGTTCCCAAATAGCTCTACAAACACTGCTGTCAAAAATACAAAGGATTCTGTATGAGCGTGATAAGGAGAGAGTGGAGGCAAATAAAACATAAATGGAGGCAAACAAAAGGTAAATGCAGGAAAAGACTGAAAGCCTAAAAAGGACTCTGTATGAGCGTGATAGGGAGAGAGAGGAGGCAATCCAAAGGTTTATACAGGATTTCAATAGCGTGAGGAAGCTACTAAGAAACTGATAGAGGATTTGCATGAGCAGCTTGAGAATACTCAAAGAGAAAGGCAGGAATGGTGTGAGCAGGCTGAGAACACTGAAAGAGAACTACAGGAATGGCATGAACATGAGGAAGATAAGCAAAGTGTAATACAGGAATTGAGAGAGCAGGATGAGAATACACAAAGATCACTAAAGGCACTCATGGAATCCATTAACAAAAAGCTGAAGGAAGTCAGGGACCACAAAGGGAATGCTGAATGGAATCGAACAGATTGAATGGGAGTCCCGGGAAACCATAGCCAATCAACTAAGTGATTTGAGAATAAACACTGAACACCAAATTAAGGAAGTAAAGAAGTTCATACAAGATCTAAAACAAAGCTTCAACAAAAAATTTGAAGACATCACAGCTTACAAATTAGAAGGAAAAGAAATAAAAAACAAAGTAGAAAGTCTTGACAGCAGGTTAGAACATGCAGAAGATCGAATCTCGGGGATTGAAGACAGCCAAGATATTATAGAGAAAGAATGTACAACCATCGAAGACAAGTCCAAGAAAAATGATAGATCTATCCAAAACTAGGAAAACACCATCAGAAGGCCTAATCTAAGGATAATGGGTGTAGAGGAGCACCTAGAAACAGAAGTTAATGGTCTAGGAAATGTAACAGGAACCTAGCAGAGAACTGCCCAAACATGCAAAAAGATAGGCCTATTCAGATACAGGAAGCTTGTAGAACTCCAAATAGACCAGACCAGAATAGGATATTCCATGGTCACCATATAATCCACAAAACATCAATTCAGACCAAGGAAAAGATCCTTAAAGCTGTGAAGGAGACAAGATTAATCACCTATAAAGGGAAACCAATTAGAATCACCTCAGATTTCTCAGCAGAGAAAATCAAAGCAAGAAGAGCCTTGACTGATGTATGCCAAGCCCTAAAAACAAAAAACTATCAACCAATATACTGTACCCAGCTAAACTCTCCTTCATAACTGAAGGCCAAACAAAAATCTTCCATAGCAAAGAAAAATAGACACAATAAATCTCCACCAAACCAGCCCTACAAAATATTCTTAAAGATGTCCTACAGATAGAAAACCAACAAGACCACAATAAAGGCCAAGAAACTGCACCCAAACTGAGAATCCAAGAACCATGGGAAGAACCCAGTTTTCGCAGCCCCCAAAAAGGTGGATAACATGTCAAGAACTCCCGAACACCTCTCAGTCCTATCTCTCAATATTAACGGACTTAATTCTCCAATTAAGCAATATAGACTGTCTAGTTGGATTAAAAAGCAAGATCCATCTATCTCCTGCCTTCAAGAGTCACATCTTGCCCATAAAAATAAACGCAATTTCAATGTTAAAGGCTCGAACAAAATCTACCAAGCAAACAGCCCCCAAAAACAGTCGGGAATTGCAATTCAAATATCAGATAAAATAGAATTCAAATTAAAATTTGTGAGAAGAGATAAAGGAGGTCACTACATACTAATTAAGGAATCTCTCCTTCAAGAGGATATCACAATTCTAAATATTTGTTCGCCAAACTACAGAGCACCCAAATTTATTCAAGAAACACTACTTTCCCTCAAATCCCACATAGATCCAAAGACATTAATTGTTGGGGATTTTAACACACCACTCTCCCCACTAGATAGATTAACTCGGCAAAAATTCAACAGAGAAACTGCAGATCTAAACAACTGCATATATCAACTAGATTTAACAGACATCTACCGAATATTTCACCCAGCAGCATCAGAATACATGTTTTCTCAACAGCACATGGAACATTTTCTAAAATAGACCATATTTTAGGCCACAAAGCAAACCTGTCCAAATTCAGAAACTGAAGTTATACCTTGCATTCTCTCTGACCACAAGGGAATAGAATTAGAACTCTACACCAAAAACCACCAAAGAAAGTCCGGTAACACATGGAGGCTGAACAACACACTGCTGAATCACAAGTGGGTCATGGAAGAGTTTAGAAATGAAATTCAAATGTTCATGCTATTTAACAAAAATTAGCAGAGAGATTATCTCTCCTCTGGGACACAGCAAAGGCAGTACTCAGAGGCATGTTTATAGCTCTGAGTTCCTACATCAACAAATTGGAGAGATCTGAAACCACCAATTTAATGAGACATCTGAACCTCCTTGAAAATGAGCAGCAAGAAAAACCCCAATCAAGTAGACGGAAATAAATAATTAAAATTAATCAGAATTAAATGAATTAGAATCCAAAAAAAACTATAGAAAGAATCAACAAAACAAAGAGATGGTTCTTCGAAAAAATTAACAAAATTGACAGACACTTAGCAAATCTTATCAGAAAAAGAGGAGAACACACCCAAATAAATAAACTCAGAGATGAGAATGGAAACATCACCTCAGAAACAACCAAGATTCAAAACAATATAAGGGAATAGTTCTCAAAACTTTATGCTAATAAGCTTGAGAACTTGGCAGAAATGGACCTTTTCCTAGCAAATATTGACATGCCAAAACTAAACAAAGATGAGTTAAACCATCTTTACAGGCACATATCAAGCATTGAAATAGAAACCGCAATAAGAGACCTCCAAGCTAAGAAAAGTCCAGGACCAGAGGGTTTTACAGCAGAATTCTACAAGGCCTTCAAAGCAGAGTTCATACCAATACTCCTCCAACTCTTCAATGAAATTGAAAGAGAAAGTTTACTACCAAACACATTCTATGAAGCCATCATAACCCTCATCCAAAAACCAGGCAGGGACTCATCAAAAAGGAGAACTATAGACACATTTCTTTGATGAACATTGGTGCAAAACTTCTCAACAAAATTTTAGCCAATCGACTTCAACAATTCATCCAAAAATTCATATACCATGATCAAACAGGAATCATTTCAGGGATGCAAAGCTGGTTCAATATATGCAAATCAATTAATATTATTCATCACATCAACAGGAGCAAGGATAAGAACCACATGGATTTCTCCATAGATGCTTAAAAAAGCATTAGACAAGATCCAACACCTTTTTATGATGAAGGTTTTGGAAAAAAGAGGAATCCATGGAACATTCCTCAATACAATATGACAAACCTACAGCCAGCCTTATAATTAATGGTGAAAAACTACAGCCATTTCCTCTTAACTCAGTAAAAAGACAAGGATTTCCACTCTCTGCACTTTTCTTCAATCTAGTATTAGAATGCCTAGCTACAGCAATAAGACAAGATGCAACATAAAGAGGATCCAAATAGGGAAAGAAGAAAAAAAACTCTCCATCTTTACAGATGACATGATCTTGTATTTAAAGAATCCCATAGACTCCACTCCCAAATTACTCAAGCTGATTCAAAACTTTGGAAAAGTAGCAGGTTATAAAATTAACCCTCCAAAATCAATGGCTTTTCTGTATGCCAACAATGAGAAAAGTGTGGCTGAAATTAGGAAAGCAACTCCATTTGTAATAGCACCACAAAAAATAAAATACCTAGGAATTAACTTAACCAAAGAAGTGAAGGATTTGTATGATGAAAACATTAAAAACTTGAAAAAGGAAATCAACACAGAACTTAGAAAATGGAAAAACTCCCATGCTCCTGGATTAGAAAGATTAACATCGTGAAACTGGCAATATTTCCCAAGGCTATCTACAAATTCAATGCGATACCTATCAAAATTCCAATGTCATTCTTCACGGAAAAAGAAGAGACAATCAAAAAATTCATATGGAACAATAAAAGACCCCGTATAGCAAAAACAATCCTCAAAAGAAAAAAACACTGCTGGAGGAATATCAATACCAAATTTCAAACTCTACTATAAAGCCATAGTAATCAAAACAGTAATCAAAACTAGCACAACAGACCTCAGGACGAGTGGAAGAGAACTGAAAACCCAGAAATGAACCTACAGACCTATAGCCATCGAATCTTCAATAAGGGAGCTAAAAAATAGAATGGAAGAAAGACATCCTCTTCAGTAAATGATGCTGGCAAAATTGGTTAACTACTTGTAGAAAACTAAAGCTAGATCCTTATATATCACCTTGCACCAGAATCAACTCCAAATGGATCAAAGACCTCGGAGTCAAAGCAGACACTCTGAAAACATTACAGCATGGAATAGGAGAAACCTTAGGTCTCCTTGGCACAGGCCAAAATTTTCTGAATAGAGACCCAGAAACACAACAAATCAAAGAAAGGTTGGATGAATGGGATTGCATGAAGTTGCAGAGCTTCTGCATGGCAAATGACATAGCTAGCAAGGTCAATAGAAAGCCCACGAATTGGGAGAAGATCTTCACTAGCCATACATTGGACAAGGTTCTCATATCTAAAATATACTTGGAACTCAAAAAATTAAATCCCCCAACAACAAATCCTCAAAGAAACAACTGCCCAATAAATAAGTGGGCTAAAGACTTAAAGAGAAACTTTAAGAAGGAAGAAGGATGGCCAATAGACACATGAAGAAATGCTCAACGTCCCTAGCAATAAAGAAATGCAAATCAAAACAACATGAAGATCCCATCTCACCACAGTTAAAATGGCAAAATCAAGAACTCTTAACAACAATGGATGGTGGTGGGTATGTGGACACAAGGGAATCTTATTTCATTGTTGGTGGGAGTGTAAACTTACAAACTTACAAACAAGACCACACTACAGTTACCAGCACAACTATGTTTATTGCAGCACTATTTACTATAGCTATGATATGGAACCAACCCAGATGCTCCTCAGTAGATGAATGGATCAAGAAAATGTGGTATACATAGACTATGGAATTCTATGCCTCCATCAGAAGGAATGACATTGCCCCATTTGTTAGGAAATGGAAATACTTGGAAAAAATTATATTAAGTGAAGGAAGCCAAGCCCAAAAAACATAGGTCCTATGGTTTCCCATATTTGCAATATCTAGTGTATGTACGAATCAAGCAGAAAAGGTCAGATAAGGTGATGTTAGGAAAATGAACCCTAAGATATGTATTTAATTTTTTTCTTTATTGTATTTGTTTCTAACACATTTATAGGATTATTTCTTTGTTGCTTTGTATGTTCCATCCCCATAGTATAACCCCTGCTTTCACTGTATTTGATGTCGGTAAAATTTTTGGAGGGGAAGGGGAAAAACAAGTCGTTTAAATAAGGATACAGGTAGACCCGTTGCAACAATGAGAAATACAAGTTTTCATGTCAAAAACTAACTTTATAACTTTGGTGGGCGTGGGATTAGGTGGGGGGAGGGGAGAGGCTGGTAATGGATGGGAAGGGGAAACAAAGTTGGAGGCTACAATGCTTGATAAGAAATGTAGTCATTATCTTGCCCATATAATTGTAAACCTTCTGTACAGTATTTTCACAATAAAATATAAATAAAATTTAAAAAAAGACTTCCCTGTATAAATCATCTAAAGACATCCCTATAGGAAGGTGTCCAAAGATAAATAAGACAAAGCTCATTCTTGGGAGAGACTCTAAACGTGAGAAGACTGTGACAAATGCCTCTATTTAATTATGTATCATGCTTCAATGCAAAATTTTTAATGATAAATGAGTCAATGTCCTAAATTATTGTGTATAATTTTATAATAGATGTGCAAAATGTAAATGGGAATGATAATATAAATAAAATAAACATTAAAAGATTGAATCAAATAAAAAATAAATACAAAATCAATAATGACAATCATAACATGTAATAAACATACATATGTAAGTATATATCATATATTACACATGTATAGAAATACCTTTTCCATTGCAAGACCTTCATTCAGGACATGGGAACTCTAGCCTGAATTTCTTTTCCTCAATGACAGTAAATTTTTCCTTCACCCATGGTATAAAAGAGTTACCTGGATGGTGAGATCAAATCCCACCAATGGTATAAATACTGGCCCCAGTTCCAAGACAGTAACTTAATTTTTTAATGGAAGCAGTTTATTCAGTTTATTCAGTTCCATACTGAACATTAAATAAAAAGCAGTATAGAATTTTGTACATCTATTCAGACATCCTTCCCTTAACCCAAAAGTGCTTCTCGGAATACTACATTGTTTCTGTTTTTGTATATTTTTATTGTAAAAATGTTGGACAGAGTGGTCACAGTTACATGAGAAAGGTCATGAGTATATTTCGTATTGAGCATTGTTCCCTCCTCCTTTCTTTTCCCCCTATCATCCCTTACCTCCCATCTCCACAACTACTCCCCCTGCCAAGCTCAGTGACTTAATTTTTTAGTTTTGTCTTGTCACGAGGTTTGAACTCAAGTACTAGCAAATCTGCACTTCCCTCACATTGCTACAAGTTCCTGAGTTCAAATCCCAGTCTAGAAAGAAAACTGGCAGAAATTCAAAACCAGAGAGCTCGATTATTTTTAAATTTAGTTAAATAATCAATTAATTTTTGTCTTTTTTCTTTTCTTTTTTTTAAGGATGAAAAGAATAGTATTCCTTTAATTATGGTATAATAAATACCTAAGAGTTGGTAGGAATATAGTGTAGGTCATTCAATCATAAATAGGCGTCTATGATGCTTTTTACCAACATATAGTTATTTGTATAATACTCTCTGTCTATCCTTTTATCGCTGTTTTGGCCAATCCTGGGACACGACCTCAGCACCTGGGAACCACCTCACAGCTTCATTGGCTAGAGGCTGTTGTGCACACACTCAAGTATTCATGAATTATACCTGATAGGGCCTGAGTTCAGATCCTAGCACTGCTAAAAATTTAATCTCAGAGTATGAAGCCAAGTGTGACACCTGTTTTCCTTTTCAGGGAGACTCCTGGGTGTCAGGCATAATGGAGAACACATCTACAAATCTAGATGATATGTGATCTTATGTAAACAATGTAATAAATAGTTAGGATTCATCACAGTCAATAAAATAAATGGTAAATTACAAATTCCAAACTCTACTATAAAGCCATAGTAATCAGAACAGCTTGGTATTGGCATAAGAACAGACCTCAGGACCAATGGAATAGAATTGAAAACCCAGAAATGAACCTACAGACCTATAGCATTCTAATCTTCGATAAGGGAACTAAATCAATAGAATGGAAGAAAGACAGCCTCTTCAGTAAATGGTGCTGGCAAAATTGGTTAAGTACTTGTAGAAAAATAAAGCTAGATCCTTATAGATCACCCTGCACCAGAATCAACTCCAAGTGGATCAAAGACCTCGAAGTCAAAGCAGACACTATGAAAACATTACAGGATGGAATAGGAGAAACCCTAGATCTCCTTGGCTCAGGCCGAAATTTTCTGAATAGAGACCCGGAAACACAACAAATCAAAGAAAGGTTGGACAAATGAGATTGCATAAAGTTGCAGAGCTTCTGCATGGCAAAGGACATAGCTAGCAAGATCAATAGAAAGCCTCTGGATTGGGAGAAGATTTTTACTAGCCATACAACGGACAAGGGTCTCATATCTAAAATATACTTCGAACTCAAAAAATTAAATCCCTCAACAACAAATCCTCAAAGAAACAACTGCCCAATAAATAAGTGGGCTAAAGACTTAAAGAGAAATTTCTCTGAAGAAGAAAGAAGGATGGCCAATAGACACATGAAGAAATGCTCAACATCCCTAGCCATAAAAGAATTGCAAATCAAAACAACATTGAGATACCACCTCACTCTAGTTAGAATGGCAAAAATCAAGAACTCTAACAACAACAGATGCAGGAGGGGATGTGGACAGAAGGGAACCTTACTTCATTGTTGGTGGGAATGTAAACTTGTTCAACCACTTTGGAAAGCAGTATGGATGTTCCTCAAAATACTTCACATAGATCTCCTCTATGACCCAGCAACCCAACTTTTGGGCATCTACCCAAATGTTTACAAACAAGACCACACTAAAGCTATCAGCACATCTATATTATTGCAGCATTATTTACCAAAGCTAAGATATGGAACCAACCCAGATGCCCCTCAGTAGATGAATGGATCAAGAAAATGTGGTATATATACACAATGGAATTCTATGCCTCCATCAGAAAGAATGACATTGCCCCATTTGTTAGGAAATGGAAAGGCTTGGCCAAAATTATATTAAGTGAAACAAGCCAGGCCCAAAGAAACATAGTCCCATGGTTTCCCTTATTTGCAACATCTAGTAGATCTATGAGTCAAGCGGAAAAGGTCAGATAATGTGATGTTAGGAAAATGAACCCTTAGATATGTATTTTAATGTTTTTTTTTGTCTTTCATGCACGTGTTTCTAAAGCATTTAAAAGATTATTTCTTTGTTGTTTTGTATGTCTCTCCATCACAGTATAACCCCTGCTTTCACTATATTTGATGTCAGTATAACTTGTGGAGGAGATAGGGAAAAACAAGTCGTTTAAGGATACAGGTGGACCTGTTGCAACAATGAGAATTACAAGTTGTCATGTGCAAAACGAGCTTTACAACGTCGGTGCAGGGGTGGGGGTGAGGAGTGGGAGGGGGGAGGCGTGGGAAGGGATGTGAAGGGTAAACAAAAGAGGAGGCTGCAATGCTTGGTAAGAAATGTACGCATTATCCTGCCCATGTAATTGTAACCCCTCTGTACAGTATGTTCACAAGTAAAATAAAATAAAATTTAAAAAAATAAATAAATAAACGTTAAATTAATGAAAAATATAAAAAAGTACAATGAATAACCACACCTCACATAATATAGACTGAACATCTGTATGGAAGTTTAATCCTGTCTTTAAAATATATATAAAGTGTACGTTTGCCAGGTCAGGGGCTTGAATTCAGGCCTAGGGAACAGGCCTGACTTACTGGTCTTCAAGCACGGTGAGCTTCCCCTTTCCCCACAGTGCAACAGAGTTACCAAGACCCCGGTTTCAAATTCCAGGACTTGCAGACAAGAAAATGGCACACATTCCAAACCAGGAAGCTTCATTAGCATTTTTTAATATTTTTTTTAAGTTCAGTTAGCATTTATTTGATACATATTGATTTTATACCATGAGAGGTTTTCAAAAAAGGGGTTTAAACTTTTACATTTCAGCATAGCACATTGGTGTTTCTATTTTGACCATCTGCCCTGAATAGTGAGAACAAAAATAAGGATATCATTTCTCTCTAGAATGTCGGAACGGTTGAATTTATTTCTATTTAGAGTTATTTCTACAATTATAAACTCTCTGCATTTGTGTCGTATGAGTTTTCCTCAGTGCCTACCACGACACCCACTAGGGGAGTCCTCATAGCACAAAAAGTTTGGTTTCTGAATAAAACCTGACTTCTGTGAGGACAGTAGGTACTTCTAAGTATTTTGGGAATAAACTGGATTGTTAAATGAAAAACGAAAACAATGGGACTGTGATGTATCTCAGTAGTGGAGTACTTGCCTAAAGAGCATAAGACCCTGGCAGAAAAGGTTCCTAAATCTCAGGATTTTAGAATTTTATGATCTGCAAGAACAAACTTCTTTTTTTTACTTATTTTTTGGTCCTGGGGCTAGAACTCAGGGGTTATCCCTGTGCTCTTCAGCTCAAGGCGAGTGATCTGCTACTTCATTCACAGCACCACCTCGGTTTTCTAGTAGTTTATTGGAGATAAGAGTCACTCGGACTTTCCTGCTGGGCTGACTTTGAACCACCAACCTCAGATCACAGCTTCCTGAGTAGCTAGGATTATAGGCATGAGTCACCAGTGCCAGGCACGAACAAATTTCTTAAAGATTGATTCTGAGAAAAGAAACTTGGAATAAACTTTTAGTATAAATAATTTATAATGCCATGTTTAAGGCACTAATTCAGAAATATTTATTCATTGGCTGGTTTCTTATTTTATTTAAAGATATATATATATATATATGCATTATTAATATATATATA